>NW_027195231.1:0-165000 GCF_038502225.1 Cherax quadricarinatus
CATGAACTTGGGGAAGGTTGTCGTTGAGGCTGACCTTGGGTAAGTGGGGAAGGGGAGACATCCGGGAGCGAGCGGATGGATTCCTGGATACATGAGCCTGGGGATGGCAAGAATACATGCAGTTGAGGCTGATCTTGGGTTAGTGGGGAAGGGGAGACATCTGGGAGCGAACGGATGGATCCCTGGATACATGAACCTTGGCAAAGCAAGAATACATGCAGTTGAGGCTGATCTTGGGTAAGTAGGGTAGGGAAGATATCCGGCGGTAGACGGAAGGATTCCTGGATACATGAACCTGGGGACAGCAAGAAAACAGGTTGGTGAGGCTGACCTTAGGGAAGTGAGGAAGGGAAAATATCCGGAGGCAGACAGATGGATTCCTGGATACATGAACCTGGGGAAGGCTGAGGCTGGAAGGCAGAGAGAGAAAGAGAGGCGAGGCTGACCTTAGGGAAATGAGGAAGGGGAGACATCCGGGGGCCCACGGATGAATTCCTGGACACATGAACCTGGGGAAGGCGAGGGGGGAGGACCTTAATACTTTGTACAATAAATTTACCATATACATTTAGTTCAAAATCATGGAAATGTCACATTAATAAGGAAGTTTAATTATTCTTCCTGTATCTAAGTCCTCATTAATATTTACGTCTCTTTCTTAACAAGACTGTAAACTCAAAATACAAAAGGTACAAGATTTAACAAGACCTTTGAATCTGGCCATAAAGTATCTCTATGGATTACTGGACTGACCAAGAATATAAATATCAAAAGAATCTTTCAGAGTAATGAGGAACAAAGTGAGTCAGCTCTAGAGTCCAATTCTCAAAACCATTCAACTGTACACCGTAAGAGCCAATATACGATCAGTTGTCAGGGCTAGAGCAGGGAGCAGACTGACTACTTGCCAGTCTGTTGACGCGTCGTCAGGTTGGATCAGCTGAGCCACGCCAACCAGCCGGACATAAACAATTGAACAATTCACCGGATGGTTCCGAGACTTAAACTCTATATACTCAAGAAATCCTACCTAACAATAATAGTAAAATAATAGTGATAATAACAAAATAGTGATAATAGTGATAATAACGATAATACCATGGTATTTTTCATATATTAACAGATAATAATATAACGCCGAAAGTCTCTATTTTAGCTATGAACGGGGACTTTCGCGCTATAATATTAAGTGATGAACATATTCTGTTACAATAGTTAAATAACACAGGATGACCAATTTCGAAGATATAACAGTGTTGTTGTAGCCGAGTCGCCTGGGTTGGTGGGTGAGGGGGAGTCGGCCATGTTTGTGTTGTTGATGTGTCACTCAGGGTGGTGAGGATGGGGCACCGGCGTCCTGCTGGGTCATCTTATGTAATAGTCGATTTCTAGGTGCTGCCTTGCTGTTCTTAGTGCTGTTTCTTCTATGAGTTGGTCTCGTAGTAGTACAGGAGTTGCAGTGGTTAGATGAAGAAACTAAATTAGTTAAGAGCTTGGTGTAGGTAGTCGTTTGGCAGCGGGGCTGTGTTTGGAGTTTGTGGGGCAGTCTTCGCTTCACTCGGTAATTTTTCGGTTTGTACGTATCACTTTTGTTTATCTTGGGTCATGCTGGGTTCTACGTACTTTAGTGCAGTTATGATTGCAATTAGGCCATCATAGAAACGTTGATATTCACTTGATATTCACTTGGAAAATCCTAGAGGGATTAGTACTAAACTTACACACGAAAATCACTCTCAATGAAAGCCAAACAATCGGCAGGAGATGCAACATTCCCCCAATGAAAAGCAGAGGCGCCACGAGTAAGCTGAGAGACAACACAATAAGTGTCCGGGGACCAAGACTGTTCAACTGCCTCCCAGTACACATAAAAAGAATTACCAGTAGACCTCTGGCTGTCTTCAAGAAGGCACTGGATAGGCACCTAAAGTCAGTACCTGACCAACCAGGCTATGGTTCGTACGTCATCTTGCGTGCAGCCAGCAGTAACAGCCTGGTTGATCAGACCTTGATCCACCCTGAGGCCTGGTCTCAGACCAAGCCACGGGAGCGTTGACCCCCGAAACCCTCTCCAGGTATACTTCAGGTATACAAAGAAAAGGGAGCAAAATAGTATTTCTTGATGGGCGTTTAAATGTGTAGTAAAGTAAGGCGGGGTAAAGGTCGTCCAGGGAACATGGAGGGAGGAGGTGAAGGTCGTCCAGGGAACATGGAGGGAGGAGGTGAACGTCGTCCAGGGAACATGGAGGGAGGAGGTGAAGGTCGTCCAGGGAACATGGAGGGAGGAGGTGAAGGTCGTCCAGGGAACATGGAGGGAGGAGGTAAAGGTCGTCCAGGGAACATGGAGGGAGGAGGTGAAGGTCGTCCAGGGAACATGGAGGGAGGAGGTAAAGGTCGTCCAGGGAACATGGAGGGAGGAGGTGAAGGTCGTCCAGGGAACATGGAGGGAGGAGGTAAAGGTCGTCCAGGGAACATGGAGGGAGGAGGTAAAGGTCGTCCAGGAAACATGGAGGGAGGAGGTAAAGGTCGTCCAGGGAACATGGAGGGAGGAGGTAAAGGTCGTCCAGGGAACATGGAGGGAGGAGGTGAAGGTCGTCCAGGGAACATGGAGGGAGGAGGTGAAGGTCGTCCAGGGAACATGGAGGGAGGAGGTGAAGGTCGTCCAGGGAACATGGAGGGAGGAGGTGAAGGTCGTCCAGGGAACATGGAGGGAGGAGGTGAAGGTCGTCCAGGGAACATGGAGGGAGGAGGTAAAGGTCGTCCAGGGAACATGGAGGGAGGAGGTGAAGGTCGTCCAGGGAACATGGAGGGAGGAGGTAAAGGTCGTCCAGGGAACATGGAGGGAGGAGGTGAAGGTCGTCCAGGGAACATGGAGGGAGGAGGTAAAGGTCGTCCAGGGAACATGAAGGGAGGAGGTAAAGGTCGTCCAGGGAACATGGAGGGAGGAGGTAAAGGTCGTCCAGGGAACATGGAGGGAGGAGGTAAAGGTCGTCCAGGGAACATGGAGGGAGGAGGTGAAGGTCGTCCAGGGAACATGGAGGGAGGAGGTGAAGGTCGTCCAGGGAACATGGAGGGAGGAGGTGAAGGTCGTCCAGGGAACATGGAGGGAGGAGGTAAAGGTCGTCCAGGGAACATGGAGGGAGGAGGTAAAGGTCGTCCAGGGAACATGGAGGGAGGAGGTGAAGGTCGTCCAGGGAACATGCAGGGAGGAGGTGAAGGTCGTCCAGGGAACATGGAGGGAGGAGGTGAAGGTCGTTCAGGGAACATGGAGGGAGGAGGTGAAGGTCGTCCAGGGAACATGGAGGGAGGAGGTGAAGGTCGTCCAGGGAACATGGAGGGAGGAGGTGAAGGTCGTCCAGGGAACATGGAGGGAGGAGGTAAAGGTCGTCCAGGGAACATGGAGGGAGGAGGTGAAGGTCGTCCAGGGAACATGGAGGGAGGAGGTGAAGGTCGTCCAGGGAACATGGAGGGAGGAGGTGAAGGTCGTCCAGGGAACATGGAGGGAGGAGGTGAAGGTCGTCCAGGGAACATGGAGGGAGGAGGTGAAGGTCGTCCAGGGAACATGGAGGGAGGAGGTAAAGGTCGTCCAGGGAACATGGAGGGAGGAGGTGAAGGTCGTCCAGGGAACATGGAGGGAGGAGGTAAAGGTCGTCCAGGGAACATGGAGGGAGGAGGTGAAGGTCGTCCAGGGAACATGGAGGGAGGAGGTGAAGGTCGTCCAGGGAACATGGAGGGAGGAGGTGAAGGTCGTCCAGGGAACATGGAGGGAGGAGGTGAAGGTCGTCCAGGGAACATGGAGGGAGGAGGTGAAGGTCGTCCAGGGAACATGGAGGGAGGAGGTGAAGGTCGTCCAGGGAACATGGAGGGAGGAGGTGAAGGTCGTCCAGGGAACATGGAGGGAGGAGGTTAAATAACCAAGTAGTAGCTACTGACATTATGTTCTCAAAAAATTAAGTTATTTAATATTTAAGCCTCCTATTTTGCAATAAGCATTTTTGTATATATTGAGCATAGTCATTCAGATTAAAAGAAAACTATAGGAAAATTATTGATATCAGAATCGGCCGAGAATAGGTTAGCAGTATCGGCTAAAATTTTAGCACTGTTCCTTCTTTAATACACACACACACACACACACACACACACACACAGTGAAGAGGCGGGGCCAGGAGCTGAGTCTCGACCTCTGCAACCACAAATAGGTGAGTACAGACGTACACAGAGTAAACAAAATGATGGACTATGTGACAACAAAATGCAAGAAGGCAGAGGAGAGGTTTTTCTCAAGGGAAACAGAAATAATGGGAAGACCAAAACGAACCCTTAATTCACCCAAAGGTGTAGAGAGGCAAAAACTAAGTGCACTAGAGAATGGAAAAAGGACAGAAGACAAAGAACTCAGGAAAATAGAGAGATTAGTCGAAGAGCCAGAAACGAGTATGCACAGATAAGGATGGAGGCCCAACGGCAGTACGAAAATGACATGGCATCGAAAGTCAAGTCTGACACAAAACTGTTGAATAGCCACATCAGGAGGAAAACAATATTCAAGGACCAGGTATTCAGACTTAGGAAGGAAGGTGGGGAGCTCACAAGAAACGACCAAGAAGCATGTGAGGAGCTCAACATTAGATTTCAAGAATTATTTATTGTGGAGACAAAGGACTCCAGGAAGTCAGAATAAGGGGGCATACCAACAAGGGATGTACCAACAAGTGCTGGATTAAATACAACTGAGGAAGAGGTGAAGAAGCTGCTAAGTGAACTTGATACCGCAAAGGTGGTGGGACCGGACATTTCTCCATGGGTCGTTTGAGCAGAGATGTTGTGTGTGCCACTTACAATAATCTGCAACACATTCATTGAAACTTGGGCAACTACCTGTGGTATGGAAGATGGCAAAAGTAGTCTCAATTTTTAAGAAACGAGACAGACACGAGGCATTAAACTACATACTAGTGTCACTGACGTGTATATTATACAAAGTCATGGAGAATATTATCAGGAGGAGACTGATGGAACACCTAGAAAGAAAATGCTTATAAATGACAACCAACAGAGGTTTCAGGGAAGGGAAATCCTGTGTCACAAACCTACTGGAGAGGGGTGGGTAAATTGCATTTTGTTTGACTGCAAGAAGGCCTTCGACACAGTTCTTCACGAGAGATTAGTGCAAAAGCTAGATGATTAGGTATAGGTATGTAAAACAGGAAGGGCACTGCAATGCATCAGAGAATACCTGACAAGTAGGCAAAAACGAGTCATGGTACGTGAAGAGGTGTCAGAGTGGGCGCCTGTGATGAGCTGGGTTCCATAGGAGCCAATGCTGTTTTCGGTATATGTGAATGACATGACTTCCGTCATATCATTCACATTTACCCTGTTGGCAGATGATGTGAAGTTAATGAGGAGAATTAAATAGACTGAAGATCAGGCAGGACTACAAAGGGACCTGGACAGGCTACAAACTTGGTCCAGAAACTTCCTCCTGGAATTTAACCCTACAAAATGCAGAGAAGCGCAGAGAAGACCACAGACAGAGTATGGGCTCGGTGGCCAAAGACTGCAAACCTTACTCAAAGAAAAGGATCTTGGTGTGAGTATAATATCGAACACAGCTCCTCAGGCGCACATCAGCTAGATTTCTGCTGCAGCATATGGGCGCCTAGCAAAAATATGAACAGCGTTCCGACACTTCAGCAAGGAATCGTTCACCGTACACCGAGTACGTCAGGCCCATACTGGAGTATGCAGTGCCAGTTTGGAACCCACACCTGCTCAAGCACGTCAAGAAATTAGAGAAATTGCAAAGGTTTGAAACAAAACTAATTTCGAAGCTAAGGGGAATGACCTACGAAGAAAGGTTAAGGGAAATCAGCCTGACGACAGTGGAGGACGAGAGGGCTAGGGAAGACATTATAACGACATATAAAAATATATCGAGGAACTGACAAGGTGGACAGAGAGAGGATGTTCCAGAGATGGGACACAGCAACAAGGTGTCACAACTGGAAGCTGAAAACTCAGATGAGTTAAAGGGATGTTTAGGAATATTTCTTCAGTCGTAGAGTTGTCAGGAAGTGGAATAATAATAATAATAATAATAATAATAATAATAATAATAATAATAATAATAATAATAATAATAATAATTGGTAGTAGGTTGGTAGACAGCAACCACCCAGGGAAGTACTACCGCCCTGCCAAGTGAGTGTAAAACAAAAGCCTGTAATTGTTTTAGATGAAGGTAGGATTGCTGGTGTTTTTATCAATCTCATAAACATGAAAGATTTCAGGTACGTCTTGCTACTTCTACTTACATTTAGGTCACACTACACATACATGTACAAGCATATGTATACACACCCCTCTAGGTTTTCTTCTATTTTCTTACTAGTTGTTTTCTTTTTATTTCCTCTTATCTCCATGGGGAAGTGGAATAGAACTCTTCCTCCGTAAGTCATGCGTGTCGTAAGAGGCGACTAAAATGCCAGTAGCAAGGGGCTAGTAATCCCTTCTCCTGTATACATTACAGGAAACTTTTGTTTTTTTCTTTTTGGGCGCCTTGTCTCGGTGGGATACAGCCAATTTGTTGAAATAATAATAATAATAATAATAATAATAATAATAATAATAATAATAATAATAATTAGAATAATTTTTTATTAATACCACACCGACCGTCTCCCACCAAGGCAGGGTGGCCCGAGAAAGAAAAACTTTCATCATTCACTCCAGCACTGTCTTGCCAGAGACACGCTTACACTGCACTTATAAAACTACAACATTAATACCCCTCCTTCAGAGTGCAGACACTGTACTTCCCATCTCCAGGACTCAAGTTGGGCCTGCCCGGTTCCCTGAATCCTGTCACTGAATATTACCCTGTTCAAACTCCAACAGCTCGTCAGGTCCCAAAAACCATTCATCTCCATTCACTCCTATCTAACACACTCACACACGCTTGCTGGAAGTCCAGGCCCCTTGCCCACGAAACCTCCTTTACCCCCTCCCTCCAATCTTTTCTGGGCCGACCCCTACCCCGCTTTCCCTCCACTACAGATTTGTATACTCACGAAGTCATTCTGACAAGCCAAGATTGTAATCTACTCCCTCAATGAAAGCATACAGCTTAGCCAATTTATCAGTTCTATCATGCATCTGAAGACTAATGTGAGATGGAATCCACAGCATGTGCACTCTGAATCCACTGTCCAAAATCTTACCATACATGTGTCTGGCTTCTGACACAAGCATACCACAATTTATACTTAATGAGTTGACAGCATTTATGGATGACAGTTGAGAGCTGTCATCCATAAATGCTCCCATCTTATTAAGTATAAATTGTGGCATGCTTGTGTCAGAAGCCAGACACATGTATGGTAAGATTTTGGACAGTGGATTCAGAGTGCACATGCTGTGGATTCCATCTCACATTGGTCTTCAGATGCATGATAGAACTGATAAATTGGCTGAGCTGTATACTTTCAAAGAGGGAGTAGATTACAATCTTGGCTTGTCAGTTAGCAATTTGAGAACAATAATACGAAAAGAACTTCAATTGAATTTTATTGACTTAAGATTTAGGGAGACTGACACCAGTCAGTCCATCTATCATCATTCTATCATGCAGGAGGAGCCATATGTCTATCATGCAGGAGGAGACACATGCCTATGGTTCATCCAATAAAATAAGCCGACTCTTGGATGTCACTACTGCCCGGCTCCGGCTGGGTTACAAGTATCTTTGGCAGGTTAAATCACCACCACCAGATGTAAACCAAACAAAATGTAAACTTTGTCAGATGGACTATTGTCACACCTTGCGTCATTATGTACTGGAGTGCATCACACCCTGCGTCATTATGTACTGGAGTGCATCACACCTTGCATCATTATGTACTGGAGTGCATCACACCCTGCGTCATTATGTACTGGAGTGCATCACACCCTGCGTCATTATGTACTGGAGTGCATCACACCCTGCGTCATTATGTACTGGAGTGCATCACACCCTGCGTCATTATGTACTGGAGTGCATCACACCCTGCGTCATTATGTACTGGAGTGCATCACACCCTGCGTCATTATGTACTGGAGTGCATCACACCTTGTGTCATTATGTACTGGAGTGCATCACACCCTGCATCATTATGTACTGGAGTGCATCACACCCTGCGTCATTATGTACTGGAGTGCATCACACCCTGCGTCATTATGTACTGGAGTGCATCACACCCTGCGTCATTATGTACTGGAGTGCATCACACCCTGTGTCATTATGTACTGGAGTGTGATAAAATCAATGCATCATTATGTACTGGAGTGCGATAAAATTAATGAATTTAGAGACATCTCACTCAAAAATGTTCAAGAAATGGCAAAGTATTTTATCCACAGTGGTATATTACAGACCATTCTGGAGAAATACCCTGACTTTGCTAACTCTAAATAAAGCATTCCCACGTGTGTGTGTTTGTGTGTGTGTGTGTGTGTGTGTGTGTGTGTGTGTGTGTGTGTGTGTGTGTGTGTACTCACCTAGTTGTACTCACCTAGTTGAGGTTGCAGGGGTCAAGTCCTAGCTCCTGGCCCCGCCTCTTCACTGGTCGCTACTGGGCCCTCTCTCTCCCCGCTCCATGAGCTTTATCAAACCTCGTCTTAAAACTGTGTATGGTTCCTGCCTCCACTACGTCATTTTGTAGGCTATTCCACTGCCTTACAACTCTATGACTGAAGAAATACTTCCTAATATCACTCTGACTCATTTGTGTCTTCAACTTCCAATTGTGGCCTCTTGTTTATGTGTCCCCTCCCTGGAACATCCTGTCTTTGTCCACCTTGTCTATTCCTTGTCTATTCCTTGTCTATTGTGTGTGTGTGTGTGTGTGCTTGTGTGTATGTATATGTTTGTACGCTCATGTGCATGTGTCTGTGCGTGCGCCCTCGTGTGTGTATGTGTGTGCGAGCGCTCATGACTGGGTGTGGACGTATCAGTGGCTCCTTACTTTGTAATTTGTTCATGATTGTAACCATGTATAGGAGTGAGGCTGATTCATTACCTCCGTAACTTGCCATGATTGTGACCAGATCTACCTGGAGTTCATTACCTTCGTAACTTGCCATGATTGTGACCAGATCTACCTGGAGTTCATTACCTTCGTAACTTGCCATGATTGTGACCAGATCTACCTGGAGTTCATTACCTTCGTAACTTCCCATGATTGTGACCAGATCTACCTGGAGTTCATTACCTTCGTAACTTGCCATGATTGTGACCAGATCTACCTGGAGTTCATTACCTTCGTAACTTGCCATGATTGTGACCAGATCTACCTGGAGTTCATTACCTTCGTAACTTGCCATGATTGTGACCAGATCTACCTGGAGTTCATTACCTTCGTAACTTGCCATGATTGTGACCAGATCTACCTGGAGTTCATTACCTTCGTAACTTGCCATGATTGTGACCAGATCTACCTGGAGTTCATTACCTTTTTAACTTGTCATGATTGTGACCAGATCTACCTGGAGTTCATTACCTTTTTAACTTGTCATGATTGTGACCAGATCTACCTGGAGTTTATTACCTTTGTAGCTAGTTCAGCTATTATAACTTTGGGGCCCAGTCCCTGGACCCATTATGTACCTCTGTAATCTTTTGACTACCCCCACAAGATGGGTATGGGGTGACTATCACCCACAGGATGGATATGGGGTGACTATCACCCACAGGATGGGTATGCATAATGAAGTTATTAAACTGAAACTGAAGTCATTCTATTTCGTTCCACTCTCTCTACATGTCCAAACAACCTCAGCCCTCTGGATAATAATGTTGGTAATCCCACACCTCCTCCTAATCTACAAACTGTGGATTGTCTGCATTATATTCACACCACACATTGCCCTCAGACATGACTTCTCCACTGCCTCCAGCCTTCTCCTTGTTGCAACATTCACCACCCATTCTTCACACCCATACAAGAGCGTTGGCATAACTATACTCTCATACATTCCCCTCTTTGCTTTCATGGATGAAGTTCTTTGTCTCATCAGACTCCTCAGTGCACCACTCACCTTTTTTTCCCTCATCAATTCTATGATTTACTTCATCCTTTATAGACCCATCTGCTGACACGTCCACTCCCAAATATCTAAACACAGTCACCTCCTCCATACTCTCTCCCTCCGATCTGATATCCAGTCTTCCATTACCTATTTTTTTGTCATCCTCATCACCTTACTCTTTCCTACCCTTTTACATACCCTACCAAACTCATCCACCAACCCCTGCAACTTCTTTTCAGAATCTCCCATAAGCACAGTGTCATCAGCAAAGATTAACTGTGACAACCCCCACTTTGTGTTATATTCTTTATCTTTTAACCCCACACCTCTTGCCAACACCTGAGCATTCACTTCTCTTACTACTCCAGCTATAAATATATTGAACAACCATGGTGACGTCACACATCCCTGTCTAAGGTCTACTTTTACTGGGAAATAATCCCCCTCTCGCCTACATACTCTAGCCTGAGCCTCACTATCCTCGTAAAAACTTTTCACTGCCTTCAATAACCTACCTCTTATTCCATAAATTTGCAACATCTGCCACATTGCCCCCAATTCACCTTATCATATGCCTTTTCCAAATCCATGAATGCCACAAAAACCTCTTTACCCTTATCCAAATACTGTATGTGTTTCACTGTAAAGACTTGGTCTACACACCCCCTACCTTTCCTAAAGCCTCCTTGTTCATCTGCTATCCTACTCTCCATCCTGGTTGTCTTCAAGACTCCTGGTTGTCTTCAAGACTCCTGGTTGTCTTCAAGACTCCTGGTTGTCTTCAAGACTCCTGGTTGTCTTCAAGACTCCTGGTTGTCTTCAAGACTCCTGGTTGTCTTCAAGACTCCTGGTTGTCTTCAAGACTCCTGGTTGTCTTCAAGACTCCTGGTTGTCTTCAAGACTCCTGGCTGTCTTCAAGACTCCTGGTTGTCTTCAAGACTCCTGGTTGTCTTCAAGACTCCTGGTTGTCTTCAAGACTCCTGGTTGTCTTCAAGACTCCTGGTTGTCTTCAAGACTCCTGGTTGTCTTCAAGACTCCTGGTTATCTTCAAGACTCCTGGTTGTCTTCAAGACTCCTGGTTGTCTTCAAGACTCCTGGTTGTCTTCAAGACTCCTGGTTGTCTTCAAGACTCCTGGTTGTCTTCAAGACTCATGGTTGTCTTCAAGACTCCTGGTTGTCTTCAAGACTCCTGGTTGTCTTCAAGACTCCTGGCTCTCTTCAAGACTCCTGGTTGTCTTCAAGACTCCTGGTTGTCTTCAAGACTCCTGGTTGTCTTCAAGACTCCTGGTTGTCTTCAAGACTCCTGGTTGTCTTCAAGACTCCTGGTTGTCTTCAAGACTCCTGGTTGTCTTCAAGACTCCTGGTTGTCTTCAAGACTCCTGGTTGTCTTCAAGATATCACTGGACTGGCACCTATATTCAGTACCTGGCAACCGGGTTGTGATTCCAATGTCGGGCTGAGTGCGGCCAACACTAACAGCATAGTTGATCAGACCCTGATTTACCTTGAGGCCTGGTCTCAGACCGGTCTGTGACCAGATATGCCCCAGGTATACTAATAAACAGAATCTACAAAATATACACAATAAACTCTCCTATAATTCATGTAAATTATAATACAAATTATGAAATATAAAATAATTGAGATACGTGATAATTAGTCAGTGTGTGACTGAAGGTCGAGGAGGGAGGAGGTTGTCGCTCCTCACTTAACTTTCTCTTCCTAATTTAACCAGTTTTTAACATCAGGTCGTCCAGCGCCTCACCTCAGGTGATTATAAACATTTTAACATATGTTAACACACCGTTAAACACCCAACAACACCTGTAACACTTGTGATATTGATTATTAACATGTTAACATTCCGTTAAACACCCAACAACACCTGTAATAGGTGTGATAATTATTATTAACATGTTAACACACCGTTAAACACCCAACAACACCTGTAACACTGTGATAAATATTATTAACATGTTAACACACCGGTAAACACCCAACAACACCTGTAATACTTATGATAATGATTATTAACATGTTAACACACCGGTAAACACCAAACAACACCTGTAACACTGTGATAATTATTATTAAGATGTTAACACACCGGTAAACACCCAACAACACCTGTAACACTTGTGATAATTATTATTAAGATGTTAACACACCGGTAAACACCCAACAACACCTGTAACACCCAACAACACCTGTAACACCCAACAACACCGGTAAACACCCAACAACACCTGTAACACCCAACAACACCGGTAAACACCCAACAACACCTGTAACACCCAACAACACCTGTAACACCCAACAACACCTGTAATACGTGTGATAACAGCCTCGTATGTTGTTTGGAATATATTCGATTTTTTCCCATAAGGACGGAATATTTTTTATAGGGGGAGTGGGAGGTTAAGAGAGGCTCTTGATCAGAGGAACTGGATCTGTTCTTCCCCTCCCTCCCTTTGGTTAAACTTTAGTGTCTCCCGCTTGTAGGATACTATGTGACCCTTACGGGTTTATGTCCTCACGTTCTTTACACAAGCATTAAAATAATAATTATAATAATGATAATAATTATGATAGTTATTTTGAAAATAATTATGATAATTATAATTATAATAATGATACTACTACTACTACTAATAATAATAATAATAATTATAATAATAATGATAATAATAATAATAGTGTCATAAGGAAACACTCCCTAATGTTATCACCCATACCGGGGATCGAACCCCGGACCTCAGTGTGTGAATCGAGTGCGCTACCAACCCAGCCACGGGACACCTGGATGAAACCTTTCAAATGTAACAGCTGTTGTGTGGACTCACTGTAATTACCACATATGTGGACCTGTATGATGGTCGAAGTAGCCACATGTCCGTACTACGCAGTTGTGACTCTGGATAACAAATCTCTACACACTCCATAGCCCTTGTGGGTTTACCTCTTAAGTTTGTGTAGACACAGGTACACATAGGTACAGTTATCAGACATAGTGTAAATTATCTAATATCAGCTCAGTAAATATAAGAGTGCTATTGCATGCAACTTTTATATTAATCACGTATTGTTGCAGAATTATATTTTACTCACACGGTCAACAACGTTGGTACGTACCATTAGGTTCTGAAGCTGGGCCACTGATACCCAGAACCCGTACAATACTGAAAAACAGTACCCACACTATGGAGACTTAGATACATGTACAACATCTGGGTATTTATATTTATAGACGTTTCGTCATCCAGTGGCTTTATCAGTGCAAGGACATGTAAAAAGATATGCACATGAGATTAATTAATCAGTCCCTCAGCCTTGGAGTTGAAGACTAGTCATGAAGGAGGTGAAGCACAGTTGTGGAGCCTGGTGTGTCCAGACCTTGAGTCCGGTTGCAGAGGACATCCTTGGAACTGGGTATTCCTGGAGAAACTCTCAGAAGGATTTTAAAACTCAAAAGAGTGTGTCCACACATTGGGTCAGCGTGTATAGTTCAATAACTGAGACTAAAACATTTCAAAACTACAGTATAAAAACACTAGCCTCCACAATTGGTTTTCAAACTCTTCACTCATTTTACTGCTAGGTGAACATAGACACCAGGTGTAAGGTGTCTACCAGCCAGGTACCCATTTTACTGATAAGTGAACATAGGCAGCAGGTATAAGGAGTCTAACACCCAGGTACCCATTTTACTGCTAGGTGAACATAGACATCAGGTGTAAGGTGTCTCTCACTCAGGTGCCCATTTTATTGCTAGGTGAATATAGAGAGCATATGTAAGGTGTCTAACACCTAGGTACCCATTTAACTGCTAGGAGAACATAGACAGCATATGTAAGATAGCTTTCACAGAGGTCCACATTTTACTGCTAGGTGAACAGAGACAACAGGTGTAAAGTATCTAACACCCATGTACTCATTTTACTGCTAGGTGTTCATTGAAGAAGGTGTAAGGGATCTATCACCCAGACACCCGTTTTACTGCTAGGTGAACATAAATAGTAGGTGTGAGGTGTCTAACACACAGGTACCCTTTTTAGTGGTAGGTGAATATAGACAGAAGGTGTAGAGTATCTAACACCCAGGTTCCCGTTTTACTGCTCTGTGAACATAGACAGCAGGTGTAAGTTGTCTAAAACTCTTGTACCCATTTTACTGTTAGGTGACCATAGACAGCAGGTGTAAGGTGTCTAACAAACAGGTACCCATTAAACTGTTTGGTGAATAGACAACAGGTGAATGGTGTTTTAACACCAGGTACCCATTTTACTGATAGTTGAACTAACACCTAGGTACACATTTTACAGCCAGGTGAACATAGACAGCAGGTGTAAGGTGTATAACACTAATGTACCAAATTAATGTTAGGTGACCATAGACAGCAGGTGTAAAGTGTCTAACACCCAGGTACCGATTTTGCTGCTAGTTGAACATAAACAGCAGTAGTAAGACATCTATTACCAAGAACCCAACAAACTGCTAGGTGAACATAGACAGCAGGGGTTAGATGTCTAACACCTAGGAACCCATTTTACTACTAGGTGAACATAGACAGCAGGTGTAAGGTGTCTAGCACCCATGTACCCATTTTACTGCTAGGTGAACATATGCAGCATGTGTAGGGTGTCTAACCTCTAGGTACCCATTTTACTGCTAGGAGAACTAACACCCAGGTAACCATTTGACTACTAGGTGAACATAGACAGCATCTGTAAGGTGTCTAATGCCCAGGTACCCATTTTAATGCTAGGTGAATATAGAGAGTACGTGTAAGGTGTCTAACATCCAGGGACACATTCTACTGCTAGGTGAACACAGACAGCAGGTGAAAAGTGTCTAACACTTTGGAACCCATTTTACTACTTGGTGGACATAGAGAGAAGACATAAGGTGTCTAACACTCCGGTACCCACTTTTCTGCTAGGTGAATATAGACAGCACATGATGGGTGTCTAAAACCCAGGTTCCCCTTTTACTGCTTAATGAATATAGAAAACAGGTGAAAGGTGTCTAACATCCAGTTATACATTTTACTGCTAGGTGAACATAGACAGAAGGTTTAAAGTGTCTGACACCCACATACCCATTATACTGCTATTTGAATGTGTACAGCATGTGTAAGGTGTCTAACACTCAGGTACCCAATTTACTGCTAGGTGAACATAGACAGCAGGTGTTATGTGTCGATCACCGATGTGGTCATTTTACTTTTTCGTGAACAGAGATAGCAGGTGGAAGGTATCTAACAAAAAGTTACCCCTTTTATTGCTAATTGAACATAGACAACATGTATAAGGTGTCTAAAACCCAGGTACCCTTATTACTGCTAGCTGAATATAGACAGCAGGTGTAAGGTATCTAACACACAGGTACATATTTTAGTGCTAGATGAACATAGACAGTAGGTGTAAAGTGTCTAACACTAAGTTACCCATTTTATTGCTAGGTAGAAATGGAAAGCAGGTGTAAGATGTCTAACACTCAGGAACCCATTTTACTGTTAGGTGAACATAGACAGTAGGTATAAGATGTCTAACACCCAGGTACCCGTTTTACTCCTATGTGAATATAGACAGTATTGTAAGATGTCTAATCCCGAGGTACCCATTTTACTACTAGGTGAACATAGACTGCATCTGTAAGGTGTCTATCACTTAGGTACCCATTTAACTGCTAGGTGAAGAAAGACAGCAGGAGTAAGATGTCTAACACCTATGTGCCATTTTACTACTTGGAGAACATATCCATGCAGGTGTAAAGTGCCTAACACCTAGGAACCCATTTTACTACTAGGTGAACATAGACATCATGTGTAAGGTTTGTTATGCTCAGGTGCCCATTTTACTGCTAGGTGAACATAGACAGAAGGTGTAAGATGTCTAACACCCAGGTACCCGTTTTACTGCTAAGTGAATATAGACAGCAGGTGTAAAGTGTCTAACACTCAGGTACCCATTTTACTGTTAGGTGAACATAGAAGCAGGTATAAGGCACAGTACTCGCTCCCATCTTGTTCCTCATCCTCATATCCGACATAGACAAGGATGTCAGCCACAGCACCGTGTCTTCCTTTGCAGATGACACCCGAATCTGCATGACAGTGTCTTCCATTGCAGACACTGCAAGGCTCCAGGCGGACATCAACCAAATCTTTCAGTGGGCTGCAGAAAACAATATGAAGTTCAACGATGAGAAATTTCAATTACTCAGATATGGTAAACACGAGGAAATTAAATCTTCATCAGAGTACAAAACAAACTCTGGCCACAAAATAGAGCGAAACACCAACTTCAGCAGAGCATACTCGATATAAGCTTCTAATAGTACACCAAAAATGAATGTAATCGGTTCATAAATAAAGACGTCGAATATTTTTTAAGGAGATTCCCCTTAACACACAGGTACCCATTTTACTGCTACGTAAACATAGACAGTAGAGGTAAAATGTATATCACCTAGGTACTCAATTTACTGCTAGGTGAACACATTCTGCAGGTGTAAGGTGTCTAAGATCCAGGTACCCATTCTACTGATAGGTGAGCTAACATCCAGGTAACCATCTTACTGATAGGTGAACATAGTCAGCAGGTGTAAGGTGTCTGACATCCAGGTACCCATTTCACTGCTAGTTGAACATAGACAGTAGGTGTAAGGCATGTAATTCTCAGGTAACAATTTTCTCCTAGGTGAACGTAGATAGCAGGTGGTGAGTGTCTAACACCTAGGTACACATTTTACTACTAGGTGAACATAGATAGCAGGTGTAAGGTGTTCAGCTCCCAGGTTCCCATGTTACTGCTGTATGAGAATAGACACCAGGAGTAAGATGTCTAAAACATAGGTACCCATTTTACTGCTAGGTGAACATAGACAGCCGTTGTACCGTGTCTAACTTCGATATACCCATTTTACTGCTAGGTGAACATAGACAGCAGGTGTAAGGTGTCTATCAACCAGGTTCCCATTATACTGCTAAATGAACATAGACAGCAGGTGTAAGGTGTCTAACACCCCGGTACACATTTCACTGCTAGGTGAACATAGCAGGTGTAAGGTGTCTAACACCCAGCTTCCCATTTTAATGCTATGTGAACATAGACAGCAGGTGTAAGGTGTCTAACACTAAGGTACCAAATTTACTGCTAAGTGACCATAGACAGCTGATGTAAAGTGTCTAACACCCATTTGCCAATTTTGTTGCTAGGTGAACATAAACAGCAGGTGTAAAATGTCTAGTAACCAAGTACCCAATTTACTGCTAGGTGAACATGGAGAGCAGTTGTAAAGTGTCTAACAATTATGAACCCATTTTACTACTAAGTGAACATAGACAGCAGGTGTAAGTTGTCTAACATGCAGGTACACATTTTACTGCTGGGTGAATATAGACAGCAGGTGTGAGGTGTATAACAGCCAGGTACTCATTTTACTTCTAGGTGAACAAAGGAGGTGAAAGTTGTCTAACACCCAGGTACCCATTTAACTGCTAGGTGATCATAGAAAGCAGGTGTAAGGTGTCTAACACTCAGGTACCCACTTTACTGCTACTTGAACATAGAGAGCAGGGGTTAAATGTCTAGCACACAGGTACCAAATTTACAAATAGGTGATCATGTACAGCAGATGTAAGGAGCCTAAGATCCATGTATCCATTTTACTGCAAGGAGAACTAACTCCCAGGTAACCATTTTATCCAAGGTGAGCATAGAGAGCAGGTGTTAGATGTCTAACACCCTGGTACCCGTTATACTCCTAGGTGCATTTAGACAGCATTGTATTGTGTCTAATCCCCAGGTACCCATTTTACTGCTATGTGAACATAGACAGCAGGTGTAAGGGGTCTAATGCCCTGGTACCCATTTTAATCCTAGGTAAACATAGACAGCAGGTGTAAAGTGTCAAACATCCCGGTACCCATTTTTTTGCTAGGTGAATATAGAGAGCACGTGTAAGGTGTCTAACACCCAGGTACCCATTTAACTTCTAGGTGAATATAGACAGCAGGTGTAAGGTGTCTCTCACCCAGGTCCCCATTTTACTCCTAGGTGAACAGAGACAACAGGTGTAAGGTATCTAACACCAAGGTACTCATTTTACTGCTAGGTGGTCATAGAAGCAGGTGTAAGGTGTCTATCACCCAGATACCCATTTTACTGCTGTGTGAACATAAATAGCACGTGTGAGGTGTCTAACACCCAGGAACGCTTTTTACTGTTAGGTGAATATAGACAGCAGGTGTAAGTTATCTAACACAAAGGTTCCCATTTTACTGATAGGTGAACATAGACAGCAGGTGTAAGGTGTCTAACTCCCAGGTACCCAATTTTCTGCTAGGTGAATATATACAGCAGATGTAAGGTATCTATCACCTAGGTTCCCATTTTACTGCTAGGTGAACATAGACAGCTGGTGTAAGGTGTCTAAAAATCAGTACACATTTTACTGCTATGTGACCATAGACAACAGGTGTAAGGTGTCTAACATCCATGTACCCATTCTACTGCTAGGTTAACTATCGTCCAGGTAACCATTTTACTGCTAGGTGAACATAGATAGCAAGTGCATGGTGTCTAACACCCATGTACCCATTTCACTTGTAGTTGAACATATAGAGTAGGTGTAAGGTATCTAACACTCAGATACCAATTTTACTGTTAGGTGAATATAGACAGCAGGTGTAAGGTATCTATCACCTAGGTTCCCATTTTACTGTTAGGTGAACATACACAACATATGTAAGGTGTCTAACACACGGGTACCCATTTTTCTGATAGGTGAATATGCACAGCACGTGTAGGGTGTGTAACACTCAAGAAATCAGATAAAAGGTGTCTAACACTTATGTACCCATTTTACTGCTAGGTGAGCATAGACAGCAGGTGTAAAGTGTCTAACACCCATATACCCAATTTACTGCTAGGTGAACACAGAGAGCAGGTGAAAAGTGTCTAACACCATGGTACCCATTATACTGCTAAGTGAACATAGTCAGCAAGTGTAAGGTGTCTAATGCCCAGGCACCCATTTCAATGCTAGGTGAACAGAGACAGCAGGTGTAAGGTGTCTACCGTCCAGGTACCCATTTTTCTGCTAGGTGAACATAGAAGATTTAAGGTATCGATCACACAGGAACCCATTTTACTGCTAGGTGAACATAGGCAGCAGGTATAAGGTGTCTACACCCAGGTACCTATTTTACTGCTAGGTGAACATAGACAGCATGAGTAAGGTGTCTAACACCCAGGTACCCATTTAACTGCTTGGTGAACATACACAGCAGGTGTAAAGTGTCTAACACGCAGGTAACTATTGTATTGCTAGGTGAATATATAGAGCACGAGTAAGGTGTCTACCACCCAGGTACCTATTTAACTCCTAGGTGAATATAGATAGCAGTTGTAAGGTGTCTTTCAAAGAGTTCCCCATTTTACTGTTACGTGAACGGAAACAACAGGTGTAAGGTATCTAACACTATGTACTCATTTTACTGCTAGGTGAACGTAGAAGCAGGTATAAGGTATCTATCACCCAGACACCCATTTTACTGCTAGGTGACCATAAATAGCAGTTGTGAGGTGTTTAACACCAAGGTACCCATTTCACTGATAGGTGAATATAGAGAGCAGATATAAGGTATATAACACCCAGGTACCCATTTTACTGCTAGTTGAACATAGACAGCAGGTGTAAAGTGTCTAACACCTAGGTACCAATTTTACTGCTAGGTGAACATAGACAGCATGTGTAAGGTGTCTAAAACTCAGGTATCCATTTTACTGCTAGGTGACCATAGACAGCAGGTGTAAAGTGTCTAACATCCAGGTACCCATTCTACTGCTTGATGAACTAACATCCAGGTAACCATTTTACTGCTAGGTGAACATAGACAGCAAGTGTATAGTGTCTAACACCAATGTACCCATTTCACTGCTAGTTGAACATGTAGAGTAGGTGTGTAGTATCTCACATTTTGGAATCCATTTTACTACTAAGTGAACATAGACATCAGATGCAAGGTGTCTAACACACTAGTACCCACATGTAGGGTGTCTAACACCCAGGTGCCCATTTTGCTGCTACGTAAACAGAGTAGGTGTGAAGTGTCTAACAACCAGGTGCCCATTTTATTGTTAGATGAACATAGACACCAGGTGTAAGGTGTCTAACACCCAGGTACCCATTTTACTGCTAGGTGAATATAGACAGTAGGTGTAAGGTGTCTAACACTCAGGTACCAATTTTACTGCTAGGTGAACATAGACAGTAGTTGTAAGGTGTCTAACACCCAGGTACCCATTATACTGCTATGTGAACCTCGACAGCAGGTGTAAAGTGTCTAACACACAGGTACCCATTTTACTTCTATGTGACTGTAGACAGCAGGGGTAAGGTATCTAACACCCGGGTACCCATTTTACTGCTAAGTAAGTAAGTAAGTAAATTTATTCAGGTATACACAAATACACTTACATAGAATTATCATACATAGCAGCATATGTGTAGAGAACCTGGGATAACCCAAAAAAGTCAGACAGAGTGACTTATTTCCGTTGGGGTCCTTTTACCTTATTATTATAATATAAAGGTTATAATATTTTCTTATTATTCTACAATGAAGATAACATCTTATTATCATACTAAAAAGACTATCTACTACACGAGGGTCATTAAGACTATCTACAATACGAGGGTCATTACTAGGGATAAGGTAAAATTTACACGTATTTTAGCTAAAAAATAGAAAATCATTCCCCTCCCTTTCTGTAGCTTCATTCATCAGACACTTTTTGGCAGTCTTCTTGAACTGGTTCATGCTATGACTGGCTTTGGCATGTGCGGGTAGTCTGTTCCATTCCTTTATTGCTGTACAATAAAAGGTGTTTGACGCCTGGCCACTGACTGTGGGTACTACAAAGTTGTGCTCTCTCCCCCTAGTACTATGATTGCTTTGGTTCCCAACCTTGACAAAATTGACAGCAAGATATTCTGGACACTGTTCGTGAGCAATTTTATAGACATGATTTAGCTTCAGTTGTTTTACTCTGTCTTCAACATTCAGCATATCCAACTGCTGTAATTCATCCTGGCCTACATGTTCTCTTGGTCCCAGCCCCAGGATGAATCTTACGATTTTGTTCTGGGTGATTTGCAGTCTATCTTTCAGTTTTTTTTGTCAAGGCAGAGTACCAAGAAGAGCAAGCGTAATCCATATGGCATTGTATAAGGGCTAGACATAGGGTCCTGCGAGCCTCAGTAGGTAGACACTGTGCTTGTCTATACAGGAACTTCAGTCTGGCATTCGCTTTCTTTACTACACTGTTCCCTATCAATTCTCCTGACATGCATGGGTCAAAGGGGATTCCCAGATATTTTACTGATGAAACCAAAGTGATGGACTCCCCATTACACTGAACATTAAAATTATTTACCCTTCTCAGTTTATGTTTCGTTCCAAAGAGAATGGCTTCAGTTTTCCCTAGGTGTAATGATAGTTTGTTGTCTACTAACCATTTGCTGCAGGACTCCAGTTCCAGTGTTAAAACATTAGCAATATCTTGTGGGTCTTTACCTGTCACTAACAGAGCGCTGTCATCTGCATACAGTAGGAGTTTGCACTTGACACTGATAGGCATATCATTGACATAACATAAGAATAGTAAGGGACCCAGAATACTACCTTGGGGAACTCCACATGTTATCGGCAGGGGTTCTGATTCTGTTTTGTTGATTTTAACTATTTCTCTCCTGTTGCTAAGGTAGGACTTAAACCAGTCTACAGAACCTATACCGATAGCTTGAAGTTTCTTACATAATATATTGTGGTTGTCAGTATCGAAGGCCTTTTACAGGTCTAAGGTTACCATATCTATGAGGTTCCCTTTTGACATTTCAGTTCTCAGGTAATCCATCAGATTAATAAGGGAGGTATCGGTTGAGTAGGATCTTCTAAAGCCCGATTGATAGCTATGGAGAATGCTGTTGTCATTAAGGTACTTAACTACTTGAGAATACACTGCCCTCTCCAGAATTTTAGATATTATACTGAGTATACTAACAGACCTATTATTTTTCTTGAAGATAGGAGTAACTCTGGCCTCCTTGAACCCCTCCGGTACGGTATTAGTGGTTATTGATAGATTTATTATGTGAGCAATAGGGATTGACAGTTCAGAAGCACCATCTTTTAGGAACTTAGACGGGATGTTATCAGGGCCTGTGCTCTTAGTTGCGTTTAACCTGCTTAGTTCTTTTTGAATGAAGTCATGAGATACACTTACTAGTTGACAACTGTTTGGGGTTACCCCTTTATTGGTATGGTATGTTTGAAACTTATCAGAGTCTGTGTTAAAGGTATTTGATGCAGCTGGTAGTTTACTTACTAGTGTTGATGCAACAGATGTGTAGTAGGAATTAAAGCAATTTGCCACCTTAGATGTTTCGTGGCATACCTCATTATCGATAGTGAGTACTATGTTAGACCTATCTACTGGCTTATGGCTATACCCCAACTGTTTTAGTTGTTGCCAGAGCTTTCTGGGGTTATGCTTATACTCTTCAATTTTTGAGCAATAGTGCTTCGCCTTTGCTCCTTTTATAAGCCTCTAGGTGCTAGGTGAACATAGACAGCAGCGGTAAGATATCTAATGTCCAGGTTCCCAATTTCCTGATAGGTGAATATAAACAGCACGTGCAAGGTGTCTAACACTCAGGAACCCATTTTACTTGTAGGTGAGCATAGACAGGAGGTGTAAGGTGTCTAACACCTAGGTACCAATTTTACTTCTAGGTGAACATAGACACCACGTGTAAGGTGTCTAAAACTCAGGTACCCATTTTACTGCTAGGTGAACATAGGCAGTAGGCATAAGATGTCTAACATCCATGTACCCATTTTTCTTCTAGGTGAACATAGACAAGAGGTGTAAGGTTTCTAACACGAAGGTTCCCATTTTACTGCTAGGTGAACATAAACAGCAGGTGTAAGATTTCTAACACCCAGGTACCCATTTTTCTGCTAGGTGAACATTCATAGCAGATGTAAACTAACTCCGAGGTACCCATTTTACTGCTATATGAACATAAACAGCATTTGTAAGGTATATATCACCCACATACCCATTTTGCTGCTAGGTGAACATGGACAGCAGGTGTAAGGTGTTTAACATCCATGCACCCATTTCACTGCTATGTGAAATAGACAGTAGGTGTTTTAAGGAAACATATCGTAATGTTTCCACCTCTAGATTTTTAAAGTACATGTACTCAGAACTTTAATCCAGTTAGTTAGTTTAATTAATATCTTTATTATCCACCCCGTACCCATTCATAGGTACATAATAGCCCAGGGACTGGTCTCCAAAAGTTATGATAGCTGAGCAAGTTACAAAGGTAATGAACTCCTTGTAGATCTGGTCAGAGTCATGAACAAGTTACAAAGGTAATGAACTCCTTGTAGATCTGGTCAGAGTCATGAACAAGTTACAAAGGTAATGAACTCCTTGTAGATCTGGTCAGAGTCATGAACAAGTTACAAAGGTAATGAACTCCTTGTAGATCTGGTCAGAGTCATGAACAAGTTACAAAGGTAATGACAAGACCTTGATAATAATGACAAATCAGTTATCTTAAAAGAAATAATTCCATTTGACTATTTTGTGTTATCCTGGGGGATAATTTACACATCTGTTACTGTGTATGATAATTTGTATGTTCATGTGTACGTAAAAAACACTTACTTTTTTCTGCTAGTAGTTTAGCATGGTTTAGCGTACAGATGAAGGATTTCCACTAGGTATTATTTAGGACAAACTGACTTAAGCAATATATATAGTATGTGGAGACTATTTTGACCTACCAAAATATTCCACAAAACCTTTCAAAGTGCTCAAGTTTTAAGAGCCATTAATATACTCATACACTAAACATTTGTATATAATATCTATCATTCCAGGAAGATTTACGTAGATACACAAAGTAGTGAATAACCGCAGAAATTATTAATACAGTTTTATGACCTAGTTAGAATTAGATTTATTATAATAGTATTAGCTAGAGCTAGTGGTTCAAAATTAGAATAAAGTCAGTTAAGAAATACTAGCCAGTTCAGTTACATCTCAGAGGTCATCAGGAGAACACGTGACACTCGAGCTGCCAGAAAACTGGCATGAATTCATTTGGACTGAGGGAGAGCAAGACCAACGCAGCTTCTGATGTGCTACCGGGTACTGTCAAGCTCACAGAACTAGACTTCTCTTTCCTGTCAGCATAACTGGCCAATCTTACTGCGGAAAAGTGAGTTGAGTACGTTCACGGGGGGGGGGGGTTCTAAGGACTTAGTTCTACTGGGGTCTTTGATGTAGTTCCATTGGGGTCACTGACGTAGTTCCAGTGGTGTCTTTGATATAGTTCCATTGGGTTCACTGACTTAGTTCTACTGGGGTCTTTGATGTAGTTCCATTGGGGTCACTGATGTAGTTCCATTGGTGTCTTTGATATACTTCCATTGGGTTCACTGACTTAGTTCTACTGGGGTCTTTGATGTAGTTCCATTGGGGTCACTGACGTAGTTCCATTGGTGTCTTTGATATAGTTCCATTGGGTTCACTGACTTAGTTCTACTGGGGTCTTTGATATAGTTCCATTGGGGTCACTGACGTAGTTCCATTGGTGTCTTTGATATAGTTCCATTGGGGTCACTGACGTAGTTCCATTGGTGTCTTTGATATAGTTCCATTGGGGTCACTGACGTAGTTCCATTGGTGTCTTTGATATAGTTCCATTGGGTTCACTGACTTAGTTCTACTGGGGTCTATGATGTAGTTCCATTGGGGTCACTGACGTAGTTCCATTGGTGTCCTTGATATAGTTCCATTGGGGTCACTGATGTAGTTCTACTGGGGTCTTTGATATAGTTCCATTGGGGTCACTGACGTAGTTCTAATGGGGTCTTTGATATAGTTCCATTGGGGTCACTGACGTAGTTCTACTGGGGTCTTTGATATAGTTCCATTGGGGTCACTGACGTAGTTCTACTGGGGTCTTTGATATAGTTCCATTGGGGTCACTGATGTAGTTCTACTGGGGTCTTTGATATAGTTCCATTGGGGTCACTGACGTAGTTCTACTGGGGTCTTTGATATAGTTCCATTGGGGTCACTGACGTAGTTCTACTGGGGTCTTTGATATAGTTCCATTGGGGTCCCTGATGTAGTTCTACTGGGGTCTTTGATATAGTTACATTGGGGTCACTGACGTAGTTCTACTGGGGTCTTTGATATAGTTACATTGGGGTCACTGACGTAGTTCTACTGGGGTCTTTGACACAGTTCTATATATTTCTTTAAAATATTCCCAAATAAAAACTTGGTTTGTATATTTATTATTAAATACTGAAATTGATTTGTTTTACTAAGCAATTTATATAACCTAACTTATTTAAATAGACAGGTATTACAAGGACCACAATGTTAATAATAGACAGGTATTACAAGGACCACAATGTTAATTATAGACAGGTATTACAAGGACCACAATGGTAATAATAGACAGGTATTACAAGGACCACAATGGTAATAATAGACAGGTATTACAAGGACCACAATGTTAATAATAGACAGGTATTACAAGGACTACAATGGTAATAATAGACAGGTATTACAAGGACCACAATGTTAATAATAGACAGGTATTACAAGGACCACAATGTTAATTATAGACAGGTATTACAAGGACTACAATGGTAATAATAGACAGGTATTACAAGGACCACAATGTTAATAATAGACAGGTATTACAAGGACCACAATGTTAATAATAGACAGGTATTACAAGGACCACAATGGTAATAATAGACAGGTATTACAAGGACCACAATGGTAATAATAGACAGGTATTACAAGGACCACAATGGTAATAATAGACAGGTATTACAAGGACCACAATGTTAATAATAGACAGGTATTACAAGGACTACAATGGTAATAATAGACAGGTATTACAAGGACCACAATGTTAATAATAGACAGGTATTACAAGGACTACAATGGTAATAATAGACAGGTATTACAAGGACCACAAATGTAATAATAGACAGGTATTACAAGGACCACAATGGTAATAATAGACAGGTATTACAAGAACCACAATGGTAATAATAGACAGGTATTACAAGGAGTAAAATGGTAATAATAGACAGGTATTACAAGGAACACAATGGTAATAATAGACAGGTATTACAAGGAGTAAAATGGTAATAATAGACAGGTATTACAAGGACCACAATGGTAATGATAGACAGCTATTACAAGGACCACAATGGTAATGATAGACAGGTATTACAAGGACCACAATGGTAATAATAGACAGGTAATACATGGCCACAACGGTAATAATGGACAGGTAGGACAAGGAGCACAATGGTAATAATAGACAGGTATTAAAAGGACCACAAAGGAAGTAATAGACAGGTATTACAAGGACCACAATGGTAATGATAGACAGCTATTACAAGGACCACAATGGTAATGATAGACAGGTATTACAAGGACCACAATGGTAATAATAGACAGGTAATACATGGCCACAACGGTAATAATGGACAGGTAGGACAAGGAGCACAATGGTAATAATAGACAGGTATTACAAGGACCACAATGGTAATAATAGACAGGTATTACAAAAGACCACAATCTTAATAATAGACAAGTATTACAAGGACTTCAATGGTAATAATAGACAGGCATTTCAAGGACCACAGTGGTAATAATAGACAGGTATTACAAGGACCACAATGGTAATAATAGACAGGTATTACAAGGACTACAATGGTAATAATAGACAGGTATTACAAGGACCACAATGGTAATAACAGACAGGTATTACATGGACCACAATGGTAATAATAGACAGGTATTACAAGGACTTCAATGGTAATAATAGACAAGTATTACAAGGACCACAATGGTAATAATAGACAGGTATTACAAGGACAACAATGGTAATAATAGACAGGTATTACAAGGACTACAATGGTAATAACAGACAGGTATTACAAGGACCACAATGGTAATAATAGACAGGTATTACAAGGACCACAATGGTAATAATAGACAGGTATTACAAGGACTACAATGGTAATAATAGACAGGTATTACAAGGACCACAATGGTAATAATAGACAGGTATTACAAGGACCACAATGGTAATAATAGACAGGTATTACAAGGACTACAATGGTAATAATAGACAGGTATTACAAGGACCACAATGGTAATAATAGACAGGTATTACAAGGACCACAATGGTAATAATAGACAGGTATTACAAGGACTACAATGGTAATAATAGACAGGTATTACAAGGACCACAATGGTAATAATGAACAGGTAGGACAAGGAGCACAATGGTAATAATAGACAGGAATTACAAAAGACCACAATCTTAATAATAGACAAGTATTACAAGGAACACAATGTTAATAATTGACAGGTATTACAAGGACCACAATTGTAAAAATAGACAGGTATTACAAGGACCACAATGGTAATAATAGACAGGTATTACAAGGACCACAATTGTAATAATAGACAATTATTACAAGGACTACAATGGTAATAATAGACAGGTATTAGAAGAACCACAATGGTAATGATAGACAGGTATTACAAGGACCACAATGGTAATAATAGACAGGTATTACAGGGACCACAATTGTAATAATAGACAATTATTACAAGGACTACAATGGTAATAATAGACAGGTATTACAAGGACAACAATGGTAATAATTGACAGGTATTACAAGGACCACAATTGTAATAATAGACAATTATTACAAGGACTACAATGGTAATAATAGACAGGTATTACAAGGACCACAATGGTAATGATAGACAGGTATTACAAGGACCACAATGGTAATAATAGACAGGTATTACAGGGACCACAATGGTAATAATAGACAATTATTACAAGGACCACAATGGTAATAATAGACAGGTATTACAAGGACCACAATGGTAATAATAGACAATTATTACAAGGACTACAATGGTAATAATAGACAGGTATTACAAGGTCCACAATGGTAATGATAGAGTGGTATTACAAGGTCCACAATGGTAATGATAGAGTGGTATTACAAGGTCCATAGTGGTAATGATAGAGTTGTATTACATGAATCACATGTACCCAAATATACTTACACTGTGACCTGTGAACGTTGAGAGATGTACACTCTGACCTGTGTAGGTTGACAGATGTTCAATGTGACCTTTGAAGTTTGAGAGATGTACACTCTGAGCTGTGAAGGTTGAGAGATGTACACTGTGACCTGTGAAGGTTGATAGATTTACCCTCTGACCTGTGAAGTTTGAAAGATGCACAGTGTGACTTGTGAAGGTTGAGAGATGTACACTGTGACCTGTGAAGGTTGAGAGATGTACACTGTGACCTGTGAAGGTTGAGAGATATACACTGTGACCTGTGAAGGTTGAGAGTTGTACACTGTGACCTGTGTAGGTTGAGAGTTGTACTCTGTGACCTGTGAAGGTTGAGAGATATACACTGTGACCTGTGAAGGTTGAGAGTTGTACACTGTGACCTGTGAAGGTTGAGAGTTGTACACTGTGACCTGTGAAGGTTGAGAGTTGTACTCTGTGACCTGTGAAGGTTGAGAGTTGTACTCTGTGACCTGTGAAGGTTGAGAGATGTACACTGTGACCTGTGAAGGTTGAGAGTTGTACTCTGTGACCTGTGAACGTTAATAATATAATAATAATAATAATAATAATAATAATAATAATAATAATAATAATAATAATAATAATAAAAATAATAATAATAATAATAATAATAATAATAATAATAATAATAATAATAATAATAATAATAATAATAATAATAATAATAATAATAATAATAATAATAATCCATGTTCTTGTGATTCTTGCAACTTTTGAGGATCAGTTTTAATAGTTTTATTTGTTTAGTTTTCTTTAAATATTTGTTTGTTTGTGTTTTATCAGTGCCATGCTGAGTGCCGCGCCCTTACCGGCATGCTGCCGTCCTGCACCACACTGCTGCCGTCCTGCACCACAATGCTGCCGTCCTGCACCACACTGCTGCCAGGTTAGAAGATGGATCAGTGTAGGGATAGTACCTCTGTGTGTGTACTCACATAATTGTGGTTGCAGGGATCGAGACTCAGCTCCTGGCCCTGACTCTTCACTGACTGCTACTAGGTCTTCGCTCTTGCTGCTCCATGAGCTTTATCATACCTCGTCTTAAGGCTATGTATGGATCCTGCCTCCACTACGTCCCTTGCTAGGCTATTTCACTTCCTGGCAACCCTATGACTTAAGAATTACTTCCTAACATCTCTGTGACTCGTTTGAGTCTTCAGCTTCCAATTGTGACCCCTTGTTTCTGTGTCCCCTATCTGGAATATCCTGTCTCTGTCCACCTTGTCTATTCCACATAGTATTTTGTATGTCGTTATCATGTCTCCCTTAACCTTCCTGTCCTCCAGTGTCGTCAGGCCGATTTCCTTAAATTTTCTTCGTAGGACTTTCCCTTTTGTTCTGGAACTAGCCTTGTTGCAAACCTTAGCACACTCTCTAATATCTTGACGTGTTTGACCAGGTGTGGGTTTCAAACTGGTGCTGCATACTCCAGTATGGGCCTGACGTACACGGTGTACAGTGTCTTGAATGATTCCTTACTAAGGTATTGGAACGCTATTCTCAGGTTTGCCAGGAGCCCATATGCTGCAACAGTTATCTGGTTGATGTGTGCCTCTGGAGACATGCTCGGTGTTATACTCACCCCAAGTTCTTTCTCCTTGAGCGTGGTGTGTAGTCTTTGGCCACCTAGCCTATACTCCGTCTGCGGTCATTTTTGTCCTTCACCGATCTTCATGACTTTGCATTTGGCAGGGTTGAATTCGAGAAGCCAGTTGCTGGACCAGGTGTCCAGCCTGTCCAGGTCTCTTTGAAGTCCTGCCTGATCCTTATCTGATTTAATTCTCATCATTAACTTCACATCATCTGCGAACAGGGACACTTCTGAGTCTATCCCTTCCATTATGTCGTTCACATATACCAAAAATAGCATATGGAGTTCAGTGATGAGAAATTTGAATTACTCCGATATAGAAAACGTGAGAAAATTAAAACTTCATTGGAGTACAAAACAAATTTCAACCACACAATAGAGCGAGACACTAATGTCAAAGACCTGGGAGTGATCATGTCGGAGGATCTCACCTTCAAGGACCATAACATTGTATCAATCACATCTGCTAGAAAAATGATAGGATGGATAATGAGAACCTTCAAAACTAGGGATGCCAAGACCATGATGACAATCTTCAGGTCGCTTGTTCTATCTAGGCTAGAATATTGCTGCACACTAACAGCACCTTTCAAGGCAGGTGAAATTGCTGACCTACAAAATGTACAGAAACCTTCACGGAACACATAACGGAGATAAAAACAACCTCAATTACTGGGAGCGCTTGAAGTTCCTGAACCTGTACTCCCTGGAACGCAGGCGGGAGAGATACATAGAAAATCCTAGAAGGACTAGTACCAAACTTGCACATGAAAATCACTCCCTACGAAAGCAAAAGACTCGGCAGACGATGCAATATTCCCCCAATGAAAAGCAGGGGTGCCACTAGCACGATAAGAGACAATACAATAAGTGTCAGGGGCCCAAGACTACTCAACTGCCTCTGAGCATATATCAGGGGGATAACCATTAGACCCATGACTGTCTTCAAGCAGGCACTGGACAGGCTCCTAAATTCAATACCTGACCAGCCGGACTGTGGCTCATATGTTGGATTATGTGTGGCCAGCAGTAGCAGCCTGGTTGATCAGGCCCTTATCCACCATTATGCCTGGTCACAGACTGGGCCGTTGGGGCGTTAACCCCTGGAAATCTCTCCAGGTGTACTCCAGGTTCTAGGACTGACCCCTGTTGGACCCCGCTCGTCACAGGTGCCCACTGTGATACCTCATCACATACCATGATTCATTGTTGCCCCCCTGTCAGGTATTCTCTGATCCATTGCAGTGCCCTTCCTATTATATGCACCTGAACCTCTGCACTAATCTCTTGTGAGGAACTGTGTCAAAGGCCTTCCTGCAGTCCAAGTAAATACAATCAACCCACCCCTCTCTCTTGTGTCTTACTTCTGTTAATTTGTCATAAAACTCTAGAAGGTTTGTGACACAGGATTTGCCTTCCATAAATCTGTGCTGGTTGTCGTTTATAATCTTGTTCCAGGTGCTCCACCACTCTCCTCCTCATAATCTTCTACATGACTTTGCATACTATACATGTCAGTGATACTGGTCTATAGTTTAATGCCTCGTTTCTGTCCCCTTTCTTAAAAATGGGGACTACATTTGCCATATTCCATACCTCAGGTAGTTGCCCAGTATCAAGGGATGAGTTGAAAATTGTGGTTACAGGCACAGATAGCTTTTCTGTTCCCTCTCTAAAGACCCAAGGAGAGATGTCCGGTCCCACGGCTTCTGAGGTATATAGGCTACTTAGCAGTTTCTTCACCACCTCCTCAGTTGTGTGTATGTCATCCAACACTTGTAGCTATAACCCATGTTGGTATCCCCCTATGTTCGGTCTTCCCAGAGTCCTTCCAGTCTCTACTGTAAATACTTCCTTAACTCTCGTGTTGAGCTCCTCACATACCTCTTGATCGTTTCTTGTGAGGTCCCCACCTTCTTTCCTCGGCATGATCACCTGGTCTTTGACTGTTGTCTTTCTCCTAATGTGACTATACAGCAGTTTCGGGTCAGACTTGACTTTCAATGCTATGCTCTTTTCGTACTATAACTGGGCCTCCTCCTCATCTGTGCATACTCGTTTCTGGTTCTTCGACTGATCTGTGTGTATGTGTGTGTGTGTGTGTGTGTGTGTGTGTGTGTGTGTGTGTGTGTGTGTGTGTGTGTGTGTGTGTGTGTGTGTGTGTGTGTGTGTGTGTGTGTGTGTGTGTCTGTGTGTGTGTGTGTGTGTGTGTGTGTGTGTGTGTGTGTGTGTCTGTGTGTGTGTGTGTGTGTGTGTGTGTGTGTGTGTGTGTGTGTGTGTGTGTGTGTGTACTCACTTATTTGTACTCACCTATTTGTGGTTGCAGGGGTAGAGTCATAGCTCCTGGCCCCGCCTCTTCGCTGATTGCTACTCGGTCCTGTCTCTCCCTGCCCTATGAGCTTTATCATACCTCGCCTTAAAACTATGTATGGTTCCCGCCTCCACTACGTCACATTCTAGGCTATTCCACGGCCTGACTACTCTATGACTGAAGAAATACTTCCTAACATCCCTTTGATTCATCTGAGTCTTCAACTTCCAATTGTGACCTCTTGTGTCTGTGTCCTTTCTCTGGAACACCCCGTCTTAGTCCACCTTTTCTATTCCGCACAGTATTTTATATGTCGTTATCATGTCTCCCCTGACCCTCCTGTCCTCCAGTGTCGTCAGGCAGATTTCCCTCAACCTTTCTTCGTAGGACAATCCCCGTAGCTCGTGGACTAGTCTTGTTGCAAACCTTTGCACGTTCTCTAATTCTTGACGTGCTTGACTAGGTTTGGATTCCAAACTGGTGCTGCATACTCCAGTATGGGCCTGACGTAAATGGTATACAGAGTCTTGAACGAATCCTAACTGAGGTATCGGAACGCTATCCGTAGGTTTGCCAGGCGCCCGTATGCTGCAGCAGTTATCTGATTGATGTGCGCCTCAGGAAATATGCTCGGTGTTATACTCACCCCCAGATCTTTTTCCGTGAGTGAGGTTTGCAGTCTTTGGCCATCTAAACTATATTGTGTCTGTGGTCTTCTTTGCCCTTCCCCAATCTTCATGACTTTGCATTTGGCAGGATTAAACTCAAGGAGCCAGTTGCTGGACCAGGCTTGTAGCTTGTCCATGTCTCTTTGTAGTCCTGCCTGATCCTCATCCAATTTGATTCTTCTCATTAACTTAACATCATCTGCAAACAAGGACACTTCTGAGTCTATCCCTTCCGTTATGTCGTTCACATATACCAAGAACAGCACAGGCCCTAGGACTGACCCCTGTGGAACCCCACTTGTTACAGGCGCCCACTCTGACACCTCGTCACGTACCATGACTCGTTGTTGCCTCCCTGTCAGGTAATCTCTGATTCATTGCAGTGCCTTTCCTGTTATGTGTGCCTGATCCTCTAGCTTTTGCAGTAACCTCTTGTGAGGAACTGTGTCGAAGGCCTTCTTGCAGTCCAAAAAAATGCAGTCGATCCACCCCTCTCTCTCTCTTGATTTACTTCTGTCACCTTGTCACGAAACTCTAGTAGGTTTGTGACACAGGATTTTCCTTCCCTGAAACCGTGCTGGTTGTCAATTATACACTTGCTTCTTTCCAGGTGCTCCACCACTCTCCTCCTGATGATCTTCTCCATGACCTTGCATACTATACACGTTAGTGATACAGGTCTGTAGTTTAGTGCCTTATGTCTGTCGCCCTTTTTAAGAATTGCGACTACATTTGCCATCTTCCATACCTCAGGGAGTTGCCCAGTTTCAAATGATGTGTTGAAGATCATTGTTAATGGCTCACACAGTATCTCTGCTCCCTCTTCAAGGATCCACGGAGAGATGTTGTCTGGTCCCACCGCCTTTGAGGTGTCAAGTTCACATAGCAGCTTCTTCACCTCCTCCTTGGTTATATGTACCTCATCCAGCACTTGCTGGTGTGCCCCCCTGTTCTGATTTCCTGGAGTCCTACTTGTTTCCGCTGTAAATACTTCTTTAAATCTCGTGCTGAGCTCCTGACATACCTCTCGGTCGTTTCATGTGAACTCCCCATCACCCTTTCTCAGTCTGATTATCTGGTCCTTGACTGTTGTTTTCCTCCTGATGTGGCTGTACAACAGCTTCGGGTCAGACTAGACTTTCGATGCTATGTCATTTTCATATAGTCGCTGAGCCTTCCTTCCTATCTGTGCATATTCTTTTCTGGCTCATCGACTAATCTCTTTATTTTCCCGAGTTCTCTGTCTTCTGTACCTTTTCCATTCTCTAGTACACCTAGTTTTTGCCTCGTTCTGTTCTTCCCATTATTTCTGCTTCCCTTGGGAACAAACCTCTCCTCTGCCTCTTTGCATTTTGTTGCCACATAGTCGATCATTTCTTGTACTGGTTTTCCTGTCAGTTCCCTCTCCCACTGAATGTCTTGCAGAAAGTTCCTCATGTATAGTTTGGTTTTTCCCAACCTATTCCTGCTACTCTCTCCACTTGGAGCTCAACTATGTAGTCGATGCACAGAACCATATGATCACTAGCTCCCAGGGGTTTTTCATACATGTTATCCTCGATGTCCGAACTACTCAATGTGAATACAATGTCCAGCCTTGCTGGTCCATCCTCTCCTCTCTGGTAGTGTCTCTAACATGTTGATGCATGAGGTTTTCCAGTACCACATCCATCATCTTTGCTCTCCATGTTTTGGGCTCCAGGTTTTCCCAGTCAATCTCCTTGTGATTGAAATCACCCATAACTAGTAACTTTGCTCCCCCATGTGTGCTCTCCTGGCCACCTCGGCTAGTGTGTCGATCATTGCTCTGTTGCTCTCATCGTATTCTTCTCTTGGCCTCCTGCAGTTCTGTGGTGGGTTGTACATTACTGCAATTATCACCTTATGTCCCTCAGACTGGATTGTTCCTACTAAGTAGTCTCTTTCACCTGTGCCATCCATTCCATCCATTTTCTCAAAACCCCACTGGTTTTTAATGAGCAATGCAACTGCTCCTCCCCCTCTCCTCCCTCAGTCTTTCCTGACGATTTGATATCCAGACGGAAAGATTGAATCTGTTATTATTCTGGTGAGTTATGTTTCTGTGAGTGCTATTATGTCTGGGGATGTTTCCTTGATTCTTTCATGCCACTCCTCATACTTATTTGTTATTCCATCTGCATTTGTATACCACACCTTCAACTTCTTTTCTAAGACTGTGGTCTGGGAGGTATATTGGGGTTGGGGAAGTAAGTGACCTGATAAGGAACTATGGGTGGTTGCTGTGGGGGTGGAGTTTGTAATGCAGTGGGTGGGGGCATTGGATATGGCATGAGTGTTTTGGTTTAGAGTGTTCGGTTGCACTGGGGTTCACCTGATTGGCGGGCTTCTGTAGGAAGTTGTGTTTTTGGTCTTCTTCCTGTGTCTGGGATCTCCTGTCTGTCTTCTCCATCCCCTCTCTTTCCTCCTTTCTCCTTTGTACCATCTCTCTCAGTCTCTGCCTTTCTTCTTGTGTTCTGTCGCGGTCAAGATACACCTTCCTGTATGCCGGCATGTCCCTTAATCATGCTTTCTCCTGCAGGATCCTGTTCCGAGTCGATTCTGCCTTAAAGGTCACTTTCACTGGCCAGGTTATTTTTTTTTTGCAAACCCCCCCCTATTCTCCGAAAATTTTCAAGCTGGGTCATGTCGTCTTCTCTTATTGCTTTTATGATGCTTTCAATTGCTTTTTTCCCCTTGTTTTCTTGCTTCATATGTTTCCCCTTCAACTTCCTGGAGCCCATACACAAAGACTGACCTCTCCCTTTCATTCTCCCACTGCATATCCCTGTGTATCCCCTCATTCAATTTGATTTCCTCCATTACAGCTTTCCTTTCTTCAGTTTCACTAGCTAATGTACTTGGGCTCAGTGGCCTGTCATTTCCCCTTCTCGGCTTTCCCTGGGCTCTGCTGTGGTCTGCTAGGGCCTCCACATATAGCTTATCTCTTTCATTTACTACAGTCTCCTCTGATAGAGCTTCTACATGCACTTTTGCTCCTTCTTTCCTACAGTCCCCTTATTTGTGACTGAGGTAGCAGTCTCTGATGTCAATCCCAAAATGTTCTTTAGTTCTTTAGGCAGTTTCAGATTTTTCAGTTCCTCTTCTAAACTCTGTATCCTAGCCTCTGCTGCTTTGACTTGCACCTCCCACTTCCTGCTTTCCATATCTATCTTCTCTTCCATTCTCATCCTAAGTTCTTCTAGTTTCTTTTCCCATTCATGTTCCCTTTTCATGAGCTCTGCTGCCCAATCTTCCTTTGCAGCTTCCTCCTCCTGTCCCTTGGTTTTCCTTCTTGCTCTCTGGCAACCCATTTTTGTTTTATCCTGATTGCCTCAGAGTGGGAAGCCTATGTAATTCTGTGTGTTCGGTTAGTAGTGTGTTTGTCAGAGTGTGTGGAGGGGGGGGAAGTAGAGAAGGAACTCTGGCTATGTGGGAGAGGAGTGGGGAGGGGGATTTAGGGGGGAATATGGGGAGTGGGAAGGAGGGAGAAGCAAGTGGGTGAGTGGGAGAGGGAGTAGGGGAAGGAGGGAGAGGTGGGGAGGGGGAGGGGTAGGATCAGGGGAAGGAATGAGATGTCGGTGGGGGAGGGGGGAGTGTATGTGTGAGTCTGGATATGTGTGTGTGTGAGTGTAAGTGTGTGTGTGTGTGTGTGTGTGTGTGTGTGTGTGTGTGTGTGTGTGTGTGTACTCACCTAGTTGTACTCACCTAGTTGAGGTTGCGGGGGTCGAGTCCGAGCTCCTGGCCCCGCCTCTTCACTGATCGCTACTAGGTCACTCTCCCTGAGCCGTGAGCTTTATCATACCTCTGCTTAAAGCTATGTATGGATCCTGCCTCCACTACATCGCTTCCCAAACTATTCCACTTACTGACTACTCTGTGGCTGAAGAAATACTTCCTAACATCCCTGTGATTCATCTGTGTCTTCAGCTTCCAACTGTGTCCCCTTGTTACTGTGTCCAATCTCTGGAACATCCTGTCTTTGTCCACCTTGTCAATTCCTCTCAGTATTTTGTATGTCGTTATCATGTCCCCCCTATCTCTCCTGTCCTCCAGTGTCGTCAGGTTGATTTCCCTTAACCTCTCCTCGTAGGACATACCTCTTAGCTCTGGGACTAGTCTTGTTGCAAACCTTTGCACTTTCTCTAGTTTCTTCACGTGCTTGGCTAGGTGTGGGTTCCAAACTGGTGCCGCATACTCCAATATGGGCCTAACATACACGGTGTACAGGGTCCTGAATGATTCCTTATTAAGATGTCGGAATGCTGTTCTGAGGTTTGCTAGGCGCCCATATGCTGCAGCAGTTATTTGGTTGATGTGCGCTTCAGGAGATGTGCCTGGTGTTATACTCACCCCAAGATCTTTTTCCTTGAGTGAGGTTTGTAGTCTCTGACCCCCTAGACTGTACTCCGTCTGCGGCCTTCTTTGCCCTTCCCCAATCTTCATGACTTTGCACTTGGTGGGATTGAACTCCAGGAGCCAATTGCTGGACCAGGTCTGCAGCCTGTCCAGATCCCTTTGTAGTTCTGCCTGGTCTTCGATCGAGTGAATTCTTCTCATCAACTTCACGTCATCTGCAAACAGGGACTCCTCAGAGTCTATTCCTTCCGTCATGTCGTTCACAAATACCAGAAACAGCACTGGTCCTAGGACTGACCCCTGCGGGACCCCGCTGGTCACAGTGTGTGTGTGTGTGTGTGTGTGTGTGTGTGTGTGTGTGTGTACTCACCTAATTGTGGTTACAGGGGTCGATTCAGAGCTTCCTTGCCCCACCTCTTCACTGGTCCCCACTAGGTCCCCTCTCTTCCTGTTCCATGTTTTATCGTACATTATCGTGCATACTCCAGTATGGGTCTTACGTATATAGTGTACAGTGTTTTTAATGACTCCTTACATAGATGCCGAAACTCTGTTCTTAGATTTGCCAGGCGCCCGTATGCTGCACCAGTTATCTGGTTGATGTGCTCCTCAGATGTGTTCGGTGTTATACTCACTCCAAGATCCTTTTCCTTGAGTGAGGCTTGTAGTCTTTGTAGTACTCTGTCTGCTGTCTTCTTTGATCATCCACAATCTTCATGACTTGGCACTTGGTGGGGTTAATCTCCTGGAGCCAGTTGTTGGACCAGTCTTACAGCCTGTTCAGGTCTCTTTGTAGTCCTACCTGATCCTCATGCACATGAATTCTCCGCATTAACTTCACATCCTCTTCAAACAGGGACACTTCTGAGTCTATCTCTTCCGTCATGTCATTCACATAAACCAGAAACAGCACTGGTCCTAGTACTGACCCCTGAGGAGCCCCACTCGTCACAGGCGCCCGCTCTGACATCTCGTCACGTACCATCACTCGTTTCTTTCCTATCAGGTTTTCCTTGACCCATAGCAGTGCCTTTCCTGTTATTCCTGCTCCTATTGCTTTTGCGCTAATCTCTTGTGTGGAACTGTGTCAAAAGCCATTAACGTCCAAGAAACTGTCGTCTACCCATTCCTCTCTCTCCTGTCTTCTGTCACCTTGTTGTAAACTGCAGTAGGTTTGTGACACAGGATTTTCCCCTCCCTGAAACCGTGCTGGTTATCGTGTATACCCTCATTCATTTTCAGATGCTCCACCAGTCTTCTGATAGGATTCTTCATTACTTACTGTGTGTACCTGGGTGTTAGTTGAGTGTTGTGGCTGACTTTCTGGCACACCACCCAGCAATCACAGTAACAACAAGACAGTCAAAATGGCTTTGTTAGATTATCCTCAGTCAGGTTATCCTGTGTTATTTGCACTTTAAGATCTTTTTAAAAAATTAAAGCTTTTAAGGACATTTTTCAAACCTTTCCTAACCATTTAGCAGGTTTCAAGCTTTTTCTCAAGCCTTTTAGTACATTTTCCAAACCCTTTCCTAACCAATTAGCACTTTCAAGCTATTTATCAATCTTTTTAGGGCCTTTTCCTAACCATTTAACATTCTTCAAGACATTAAAAGCCTTTTTTTTTCACTGATTACAACAGAGGAACGTTCGTGGTCGTGTGCTGGCCATCCGGCGTGAAGACCATAGTGTCTGGGAGAGAGGAGCTCCTCTTGGACCAACACAGGTCAAGCAACTGGTCAAGGATGGTGTTACTGTTATTGTTCAACCTTCTAACAGGAGGGCCTACCCCATGCAGGTCAGTGCAGGTCATTACTATTACTCCACGCAGGTCATCACCACTACCCCATGCAGGTTACTACTACTACCCCATGCAGGTCATTACTACTACCCCATGCATGTCATTACTACTACCCCATGCAAGCAGGGCCGGATTAAGAAGTCTCCGGGCCCTAGGCTATTAAGATTGGCGGGGCCCCTTTGAGTTACGGGTAAGCGAAGCGACCCCTTCCAGCTTGGGGGTGGAGGAGGGGTCGGTGTTAGCCTGTTTAAGGTCTAATTAAATACTACATTCTGGCTATTTAGATTAAATTTAATAGGGAAAGTACATCAAGACAACCAAAACCATTTACCAACAGCCATTATAACTATCTTGTTAAATCATGCATTTTAAAGAGAATAAACTCAAGACAGCATAGTATTACTAGATTAGGCTATTAAAGTAGTGACATCATGTACCTATTATATTCAGCATAACCACTACAGCACTGTTATTCCCTTTATAAATCACTGACCATTGTTGTTATCATTGCATCATGCATAAGACTATCAAATCATATAAACTCAAGAAAGTAAAGAATTGTTTATATTCACAGGCACTTCTTAAATAAACTTTTTTCTGGATTTCATATTGGCAAAATCATCAATTATATTCTGAAAATCAATATTTCTTGTTAGATCAGACTCAATGGTCAACAAGGCTAGGTTACACAATTTGTCTTGGCTCATTGTTGAACGGAGCTGGTTATTCACTCTTTTCAAAACAGAAAATGAACGTTCTCCTTCACAGTTAGTAGCTGGAAGTGTTAGGTAAAGGCGATACACTATGTCAACATTAGGGAAGGTTTCTGAGATACCTGCATTTCTTAAATGTTTCAAAGCAGCTGAGGGCGCACATTTTTCAGGTGGAGCTTTAATCTGATTCATATACCCAGAAAAATAAACTATTTCTTCAACAAATGTGTCCTGAACATCTGCTGAAAGGTGTTGTTGCAACTTTAATGCAGCTTCTCTCAATTCTGCATCTGGCATAGTAGTAATTTTGAACAGAAATCCAAACTTGTCATTGAGATTCTGGTAGATTTCTTTTCTTTTCACCAATTCTGTAATCAGTGAATCCAGAATGACGAAGTATGTAGCTGTCTTACATTTCTGCCTTGGGAGCAACACAATTTCATTGTCTGGCTCTTCAAAATTTCGTTTCCTCTTCCTTGACCGCTGATGATCAGCCCGGTAACTGTAGTCTTTCACCAGCAGTTTAGCTTTCTCTTCAAACACTTCAAAAGCTTCATCATTGCGAAGTGAGCTTACAAATTCCACTAAGCCTGCATAGAGGTTAGCACAAGTAGCTATTTCAATTTCAATTTTCTGAAGTGTCTTGTTCGTGGCATTTAACCGTTCCAGTATCCAGTCCCAAAGCACACAGAGTAAGGCCAATTCAAAATCTTCCAATTTTGATGCTAAGCTGGCTGCTTCGCTTCTTGTAGTTGCTGTCTGGTCTTCATCCTCTGCTATTTGGATCAAAGCAGAAAGTATTTCAGCAAAGCTGTCTTTCAAAGCATGTGTTGCATCATGCTGCGCTGACCACCTTGTTGTTGATAATGATTTGATGACATCTCCATGAATGGTTGACTTGAGTATACTCCACCGATGCGTTGAAGCAGAGAAAAAATTCAAGAGTGCTTGTTAAAGTCCAAAAAATGAAACTGCAGCGACACAACACTCCGCAGCACATGACCCAACAAGATTAAGAGAATGTGCTGAGCAGGGCACATATTCAGCAAGTGGGTTGATTTGCTTGAAACAGGCTTGCAATCCATTATATTTACCCGACATGTTACTTGCATTGTCGTAGCTCTGGCCATGGCAATCCATAATAGAGAGATCATGTTCAAGCAGAGTATCCAGTACTACATTCATCATTGTTTCTCCATCATGGCCTGAACGAGGAATGAATTTTATAAAGCGCTCTACAGGCTTACCACTGGAGTCGACAAAGCGAACAATGAATGTCAATTGATCTGTATGTGAAATATCTGGTGTTGAATCTACACTTATTGCAAAGTATTTTGCAGTTTTCACAGCTGCTATGATATTATTGAGGACCTTAGTCATCAGTTCAATAAATTCATTGCATATAGTAGATGACATGTAAGATACAGTGCCTCTTCCTGCATTCCCAAGGCGTGACACATGATTTGCTAAGAATGGATCGAATTGTGCTAACAGTTCTATGATCCTTAGGAAATTGCCATTGTTTTCCGAACCAAAAACCTCATTTTCTCCACGGAAAGCAAGTCCTCTTAGAGCTAAGAATTTTACAACAGCAACAACTCTTTCTAGAACTTTTCTCCAATAAGTGCGCTCTTTTTCAGTTTGATTTTCCAAATGAGAATCCAATAAGCCTTTTTTCTGTGCACGAAATACACTGGCTAAAATGCAGCTCCTGTGAGTGGTGCTGTTTTCATGTTCCTCGAAACACTTGGAATTTTTCCAGTCATTGAACCCCTGTGTGAAGGTATTTTCTTTGGTAGAAAATAGCGTGCATGCTGAACAGTACACTTTTCCTGAGCTTTCAGAGTATACCATCCATGATCTTTTCACAGTTTCTGAATTTGCAAGCTTCCTATAAAACATAGATGACTTTAAACAACGACGACTTCCATCATCATAAATCCTTGCTGATTTCCTAAAGTCAATGTTCAGAGTTTAACTGAAGTTTTCTGCAATGAAAGCATTACGTAGAGAATCTGGGATTACATTTGGCCATGAGGCAGGATCTTTTAAGACAAATCCTGTGGATGAAATGTCCGTTGAGACATTGAGAGGAGACACAAAAGAAGTAGATGCTGGCTGAGAAATAATGGAGGGAGGGCTTCCTGTATGATCTGACGTATCTGCAGATTCAACTGTACTGGTAACATCAGAAACTGTTTTGTTGAGCATGTCTGTGATCTTTCTGCAGCTTCCTACATCTTTCTTTTTCTGTTCTTCTTCTTGAATTTTCTTCTTTCTTTTCTGTGACTCACTCGCATAAGAACGTCCAACATCACGTTCACGAGATGCCATAATGAGGATGTATCACTGTCTGTAATCATGCAAATACAAATTTTTCATTATCAATTATCATTAATTTTTTAATTATTATTAATTTTTTTTCTGTCAATTGGGGGGATATGGCCCTTGTAGCCCCCTTTCCTCTGGCTGCGCATCTAAAAATTCAAAACGTTACCAGAAAGGAGTCATATACAGAACTTTTACCATAGATTAGGTTAGTGGTTTAGGCTACGAATATTTTACTAATTCATCCTCCTTGATCTCCAATTTACTTAAACAGAAATCATACTGAGTCCAAGAACAATGCACAATGGTATTTATATTACCATTTTCATAACTAAACTAATCATCATGTTTTGCATGATATATGGCCTACCACCATAGATAAGGACATGAGAATTAAAGAATGCAGGGACAATTTTCAGTTTCACCCAACCAACGATTTTCTGATGTGGCTTATGTGTTTCTGGGGAAATATGTAGTAAATTAATTGATGTTCTACATCACTTCCGTCGCAACTTGAAAACTAAGCATTTGCGACGGAAGTGATGTAGAACATCAATCAATTGAGATCTGTTATTGAAATGATAAAGACTTAAAGACAGGACAAAGTGCTTTTAAAACCTACAAACGGAAGTCAGTTTGCGTTTTTAGGTTTTTCTTTATAGTATTTTTACCAAAAATGCGTCTTTACTGGTCCATGCGTCTTTACTGGTCAAGTAACCCTATCAGGTACCTCCCTTAACATTTAGAGGCGAAAACAAACATTTATCCATACACATCAATGTCTATCAACAACACTTTAGTTAATTTGTCACATTACAAGTCTAGATAACGTGTAATTACTACAGAAAATTGGAGAGGAATCTCCCATACTCAGCCATTAGCGGGAAAACACAGCTGTTCTGATGTAAACAAAGGCGTGTTGAGTGTTGCCATCTATGGTTAGGTTTATTTATTTTTCTTTTATTTTATTTCATTATTTATTTTTGTTTTGATTAATTTTTAAAAATCAATTTTACTCTCCAAACACTTGAACTTTTTAGGTAGGGACCCCTTTGCACTTGCACCATGTGCGCAGTCTTGGATGAGCCCCTGAACCCCTTGGACCGTGGGGCCCCCAAATGCGCGGGGCCCTAGGCAAATGCCTAGTTTGCCTATGCAGTAATCCGGTCCTTCATGCAAGTCATTGCTACTACCCCATGCAGGTCATTACTACTACCCCATGGAAGTCATTACTACTACCCCATGCAGGTCATTACTACTACCCCATGGAAATAAATTGTATAAAATACCGACACAATGGAAATATAAACACGTATGCAGTATAATGTGATCCTTTATTGACAACGTTTCACCCACACAGTGGGCTTTTTCAAGTCACAAACAGATCTATCTGGGGTGGAAGGTACGAGAGTATTTATAGGATGAAATTAGGTGGAGAATGCTGTGTTAGGTGGAGAATGCTGCATGTGACAATCTCCCGAGTAGGATGATAGTCTAGAACCTTGGGTAGGTTTAAAAAGAGATTGGACAAATATATGCGTAGACCTTCTGCAGTGTTCCTCCATTCCTATGTTGTTATGTGGGATAGCGATGAAGAAGTTTCTTGGCGAGTGGTTCAGCTATGTTATAGAAGCCATTGTTCTGGTTGAAGTTGTTGGATATAGAGATAAGCGATGATTCACGGATTTTTCGGTATTGAGTGTTGTCTTCTCTGGCTATAAGTCTTGAGTTCTGTAGTTTATTAAATGGTTGTGTGAATTACGGTGTTGTACACTTTCTTGGATCATCAGACCTGCTTGCATATTGGTGTTCTGAAATACGTGTTTGGAGGTCTCTTGATGTTTCCCCCACGTATAATTTGCTGCAGTCGTTACAAGGGATTATGTATACCCCTGCAGAGGATGGAAGCTTGTCCTGTCTACTACTGGTAATGTCCTTGATGGTCGTGGTTGTGGTGGTAGATACTGGGAATGACGTATTGGAAAAGATGTTGGAAACGTGTTTGGCAATGGAGTTGGTGGGGAGGACTATGTATCTCTTCTCGGCAGTGTCTTCTCTGGGTGTGTTGAAGATGTTTAATGCCCGTCGTTTGCAGTCTCTGATGAAGTGACGAGGATAGTGGAGTTTAGAAAATACTTGTTCAATTAGAGAGCATTCTTCCTCAAGGAACTTATTGCTGAGATTCCCTCAACATTACAGAGGTACATAATGGGTCTGGGGACTGTACCTCAACATTACAGAGGTACATAATGGGTCCAGAGACTGTACCTCAACATTACAGAGGTACATAATGGGTCCAGTGACTGTACCTCAACATTACAGAGGTACATCAAGGGTCCAGAGACTGTACTTCAACATTACAGAGTTACATTATGGGTCCAGAGATTGTACCTCAACATTACAGAGGTAAAAACTGGGTCCAGGAACTGTACCTCAGTATTACATTATTATTACAATCAAGGGGGAAACGCTAAACCCGTAGGATTATACAGCGCCTGGGGGGATGTGGAAGGCATGTAAGCTTAATTCGGGGAACTGGAGCACAGATCCAATTCAGTAAATCAAGAGCCCCTCACCAACATCAAGGAACCTTCCTTGAGGGGACCTCAACATTACAGAGGTACATCATGGGTCCAGGGACTGTACCTCAACATTTGGGGTCCAGGGACTGGGCCCCAAAGTTCTGATAGCTGAACTAGGTACAAAGAAATTATAGAACAAAATTTCAAAGTGCCAGTTAGTTAGAGTCCTCGTAGGCGCCAGTTAGTTAGAGTCCTCGTAGGCGCCAGTTAGTTAGAGTCCTCGTAGGCGCCTGTTAGTTAGAGTCCTCGTAGGCGCCAGTTAGTTAGAGGCCTCGTAGGCGCCAGTTAGTTAGAGTCCTCGTAGGCGCCAGTTAGTTAGAGTCCTCGTAGGCGCCAGTTAGTTAGAGTCCTCGTAGGCGCCAGTTAGTTAGAGGCCTCGTAGGCGCCAGTTAGTTAGAGTCCTCGTAGGCGCCAGTTAGTTAGAGTCCTCGTAGGCGCCAGTTAGTTAGAGTCCTCGTAGGCGCCAGTTAGTTAGAGTCCTCGTAGGCGCCAATTAGTTAGAGGCCTCGTAGGCGCCAGTTAGTTAGAGTCCTCGTAGGCGCCAGTTAGTTAGAGTCCTCGTAGGCGCCAGTTAGTTAGAGGCCTCGTAGGCGCCAGTTAGTTAGAGTCCTCGTAGGTGCCAGTTAGAGTCCTCGTAGGCTCCAGTTAGTTAGAGGCCTCGTAGGCGTCAGTTAGTTAGAGTCCTCGTAGGCGCCAGTTAGTTAGAGTCCTCGTAGGCTCCAGTTAGTTAGAGTCCTCGTAGGCGCCAGTTAGTTAGAGTCCTCGTAGGCGCCAGTTAGTTAGAGGCCTCGTAGGCGCCAGTTAGTTAGAGGCCTCGTAGGCGCCAGTTAGTTAGAGTCCTCGTAGGCGCCAGTTAGTTAGAGGCCTCGTAGGCGCCAGTTAGTTAGACTCCTCGTAGGCTCCAGTTAGTTAGAGGCCTCGTAGGTCCCAGTTAGTTAGAGTCCTTGTAGGCGCCAGTTAGTTAGAGTCCTCGTAGGCGCCAGTTAGTTAGAGTCCTCGTAGGCGCCAATTAGTTAGAGGCCTCGTAGGCGCCAGTTAGTTAGAGTCCTCGTAGGCGCCAATTAGTTAGAGGCCTCGTAGGCGCCAGTTAGTTAGAGTCCTCGTAGACGCCAGTTAGAGTCCTCGTAGGCTCTAGTTAGTTAGAGGCCTCGTAGGCGTCAGTTAGTTAGAGTCCTCGTACGCGCCAGTTAGTTAGAGTCCTCGTAGGCGCCAGTTAGTTAGAGGCCTCGTAGGCGTCAGTTAGTTAGAGTCCTCGTAGGCGCCAGTTAGTTAGAGGCCTCGTAGGCGCCAGTTAGTTAGAGTCCTCGTAGGCGCCAGTTAGTTAGAGGCCTCGTAGGCGCCAGTTAGTTAGAGTCCTCGTAGGCGCCAGTTAGTTAGAGTCCTCGTAGGCGCCAGTTAGTTAGAGTCCTCGTAGGCGCCAGTTAGTTAGAGTCCTCGTAGGCGCCAGTTAGTTAGAGGCCTCGTAGGCGCCAGTTAGTTAGAGGCCTCGTAGGCGCCAGTTAGTTAGAGTCCTCGTAGGCGCCAGTTAGTTAGAGTCCTCGTAGGCGCCAGTTAGTTAGAGTCCTCGTAGGCACCAGTTAGTTAGAGTCCTCGTAGGCGCCAATTAGTTAGAGTCCTCGTAGGCGCCAGTTAGAGTCCTCGTAGGCTCTAGTTAGTTAGAGGCCTCGTAGGCGTCAGTTAGTTAGAGTCCTCGTAGGCGCCAGTTAGTTAGAGTCCTCGTAGGCGCCAGTTAGTTAGAGGCCTCGTAGGCGTCAGTTAGTTAGAGTCCTCGTAGGCGCCAGTTAGTTAGAGGCCTCGTAGGCGCCAGTTAGTTAGAGTCCTCGTAGGCGCCAGTTAGTTAGAGGCCTCGTAGGCGCCAGTTAGTTAGAGTCCTCGTAGGCGCCAGTTAGTTAGAGTCCTCGTAGGCGCCAGTTAGTTAGAGTCCTCGTAGGCGCCAGTTAGTTAGAGTCCTCGTAGGCGCCAGTTAGTTAGAGTCCTCGTAGGCGCCAGTTAGTTAGAGTCCTTGTAGGCGCCAGTTAGTTAGTGTCCTCGTAGGCGCCTGTTAGTTAGAGTCCTCGTAGGCGCCAGTTAGTTAGTGTCCTCGTAGGCGCCAGTTAGTTAGTGTCCTCGTAGGCGCCTGTTGCCACACAGTTACAAATATACAAAGTACAAAGCGAGTGTCGAAAGACTGAAGATAAAAAAAAAAGAGAGGATGGTTAACGAGGAACTGTGAGGTAACATACAGCGAATGGGAACAAGTTAGCGAGAAAAGGAACAAATATATAACCAGAGAAGGTGGAAGCATTAGCAGGTAGTGCCGCCATAGAAGGTTGGTGTCATTACAAATATAAAGTGTTACTTAACAAAAGTGAAGTGTAATTTACTAAAAGTAGCAATATACAAGTGGTAAGTGTGGTAAATAAGGACCCAAACGGGCAGTGAGAATAGAATAATTGAGGCGGAAGGTCAAGGAGCACGAGTCATCGTACAGTGAGACCGGGATGGAGGAATCGACAACATGTATAAGAAGTAACGTATAACTCACCTACGGGGAAGTTTGAGTGATAGAGCCGGACCTACGATCACTGGTAACTGGCTCTTACAAATTTGCTCTGGAGTGATTATCATACATACAGCATCTGGCATTAGTAGGAAGATACAATTGGTACGAGCAAGGAATTGATGACCTAAGTAGAAGACGTGCGTGTGGCGAAGTAAGTGCAGGCCAAGAGGACTAGACATGACGAAAATTTTACTGTTATTGGTATTACTATTGTTAGGAGAAGTACTATGAGTATACTGTTATATTGATATTCTGATACATGTGGGCATACTGAGGTGTGGGCATACTGAGGTGTGGGCATACTGAGGTGTGGGCATACTGAGGTGTGGGCATACTGAGGTGTGGGCATACTGAGGTGTGGGCATACTGAGGACAATAAATGCACACACATAATATTGGTATTATTAGTATAACATTAGTGTAATATTAGTATTATTAGTATAATATTGGTATTATTAGTATAATATTGGTATTATTAGTATAACATTAGTGTAATATTAGTATTATTAGTATAATATTGGTATTATTAGTATAATATTGGTATTATTAGTATAATAATAGTGTAATATTGGTATTAATAGTATAATATTGGTATTATTAGTATAACATTAGTGTAATATTGGTATTATTAGTGTAATATTAGTATAATATTGGTATTATTAGTGTAATATTAGTATAATATTGGTATTATTAGTATAATATTAGTATAATATTGGTATTATTAGTGTAATATTAGTATAATATTGGTATTATTAGTATAATATTAGTATAATATTGGTATTATTAGTGTAATATTAGTATAATATTGGTATTATTAGTATAATATTAGTATAATATTGGTATTATTAGTATAACATTAGTGTAATATTGGTATTATTAGTATAACATTAGTGTAATATTAGTATTATTAGTGTAATATTAGTATAATATTGGTATTATTAGTGTAATATTAGTATAATATTGGTATTATTAGTATAATATTAGTGTAATATTGGTATTATTAGTATAATATTAGTGTAATATTGGTATTATTAGTGTAATATTAGTATAATATTGGTATTATTAGTATAATATTAGTGTAATATTGGTATTATTAGTATAATATTAGTGTAATATTGGTATTATTAGTATAATATTAGTGTAATATTGGTATTATTAGTATAATATTAGCATAATATTGGTATTATTAGTGTAATATAGGTAGTAGGTTGGTAGACAGCAACCACCCAGGGAAGTACTACCGTCCTGCCAGATGACTGTGAAACAGAAACCTGTAACTGTTTTGCATGATGGTAGGATTGCTGGTTTCTTTTTCTGTCTCATAAACACGCTAGATAACAGGGATATCTTGCTACTCCTACTTACACTTTGGTCACACTTCACAGACATGCACATGCATATATATATACATACATCTAGGTTTTTCTCCTTTTTCTAACTAGCTCTTGTTCTTCTTTATTTCTTCTATTGTCCATGGGGAAGTGGAAAAGAATCTTTCCTCCGTAAGCCATGCGTGTCGTATGAGGCGACTAAAATGCCGGGAGCAATGGGCTAGTAACCCCTTCTCCTGTAGACACTTACTAAAAAAGAGAAGAAGAAAAACTTTATAAAACTGGGATGCTTAAATGTGCGTGGATGTAGTGCGGATGACAAGAAACAGATGATTGCTGATGTTATGAATGAAAAGAAGTTGGATGTCCTGGCCCTAAGCGAAACAAAGCTGAAGGGGGTAGGAGAGTTTCAGTGGGGGGAAATAAATGGGATTAAATCTGGAGTATCTGAGAGAGTTAGAGCAAAGGAAGGGGTAGCAGTAATGTTAAATGATCAGTTATGGAAGGAGAAAAGAGAATATGAATGTGTAAATTCAAGAATTATGTGGATTAAAGTAAAGGTTGGATGCGAGAAGTGGGTCATAATAAGCGTGTATGCACCTGGAGAAGAGAGGAATGCAGAGGAGAGAGAGAGATTTTGGGAGATGTTAAGTGAATGTATAGGAGCCTTTGAACCGAGTGAGAGAGTAATTGTGGTAGGGGACCTGAATGCTAAAATAGGAGAAACTTTTAGAGAGGGTGTGGTAGGTAAGTTTGGGGTGCCAGGTGTAAATGATAATGGGAGCCCTTTGATTGAACTTTGTATAGAGGGGGGTTTAGTTATAGGTAATACATATTTTAAGAAAAAGAGGATAAATAAGTATACAAGATATGATGTAGGGCGAAATGACAGTAGTTTGTTATATTATGTATTGGTAGATAAAAGACTGTTGAGTAGACTTCAGGATGTACATGTTTATTGAGGGGCCACAGATATATCAGATCACTTTCTAGTTGTAGCTACACTGAGAGTAAAAGGTAGATGGGATACAAGGAGAATAGAAGCATCAGGGAAGAGAGAGGTGAAGGTTTATAAACTAAAAGAGGAGGCAGTTAGGGTAAGATATAAACAGCTATTGGAGGATAGATGGGCTAATGAGAGCATAGGCAATGGGGTCGAAGAGGTATGGGGTAGGTTTAAAAATGTAGTGTTAGAGTGTTCAGCAGAAGTTTGTGGTTACAGGAAAGTGGGTGCGGGATGGAAGAGGAGCGATTGGTGGAATGATGATGTAAAGAGAGTAGTAAGGGAGAAAAAGTTAGCATATGAGAAGTTTTTACAAAGTAGAAGTGATGCAAGGAGGGAAGAGTATATGGAGAAAAAGAGAGAGGTTAAGAGAGTGGTGAAGCAATGTAAAAAGAGAGCAAATGAGAGAGTGGGTGAGATGTTATCAACAAATTTTGTTGAAAATAAGAAAAAGTTTTGGAGTGAGATTAACAAGTTAAGAAAGCCTAGAGAACAAATGGATTTGTCAGTTAAAAATAGGAGAGGAGAGTTATTAAATGGAGAGTTAGAGGTATTGGGAAGATGGAGGGAATATTTTGAGGAATTGTTAAATGTTGATGAAGATAGGGAAGCTGTGATTTCGTGTATAGGGCAAGGAGGAATAACATCTTGTAGGAGTGAGGAAGAGCCAGTTGTGAGTGTGGGGGAAGTTCGTGAGGCAGTAAGTAAAATGAAAGGGGGTAAGGCAGCCGGGATTGATGGGATAAAGATAGAAATGTTAAAAGCAGGTGGGGATATAGTTTTGGAGTGGTTGGTGCAATTATTTAATAAATGTATAGAAGAGGGTAAGGTACCTAGGGATTGGCAGAGAGCATGCATAGTTCCTTTGTATAAAGGCAAAGGGGATAAAAGAGAGAGCAAAAATTATAGGGGGATAAGTCTGCTGAGTATACCTGGTAAAGTGTATGGTAGAGTTATTATTGAAAGAATTAAGAGTAAGACGGAGAATAGGATAGCAGATGAACAAGGAGGCTTTAGGAAAGGTAGGGGGTGTGTGGACTAGGTGTTTACAGTGAAACATGTAAGTGAACAGTATTTAGATAAGGCTAAAGAGGTGTTTGTGGCATTTATGGATTTGGAAAAGGCGTATGACAGGGTGGATAGGGGGGCAATGTGGCAGATGTTGCAAGTGTATGGTGTAGGAGGTAGGTTACTGAAAGCAGTGAAGAGTTTTTACGAGGATAGTGAGGCTCAAGTTAGAGTATGTAGGAAAGAGGGAAATTATTTCCCAGTAAAAGTAGGCCTTAGACAAGGATGTGTGATGTCACCGTGGTTGTTTAATATATTTGTAGATGGGGTTGTAAGAGAAGTAAATGCGAGGGTCTTGACAAGAGGCGTGGAGTTAAAAGATAAAGAATCACACACAAAGTGGGAGTTGTCACAGCTGCTCTTTGCTGATGACACTGTGCTCTTGGGAGATTCTGAAGAGAAGTTGCAGAGATTGGTGGATGAATTTGGTAGGGTGTGCAAAAGAAGAAAATTAAAGGTGAATACAGGAAAGAGTAAGGTTATGAGGATAACAAAAAGATTAGGTGATGAAAGATTGAATATCAGATTGGAGGGAGAGAGTATGGAGGAGGTGAATGTATTCAGATATTTGGGAGTGGACGTGTCAGCGGATGGGTCTATGAAAGATGAGGTGAATCATAGAATTGATGAGGGAAAAAGAGTGAGTGGTGCACTTAGGAGTCTGTGGAGACAAAGAACTTTGTCCTTGGAGGCAAAGAGGGGAATGTATGAGAGTATAGTTTTACCAACGCTCTTATATGGGTATGAAGCATGGGTGATGAATGTTGCAGCGAGGAGAAGGCTGGAGGCAGTGGAGATGTCATGTCTGAGGGCAATGTGTGCTGTGAATATAATGCAGAGAATTCGTAGTTTGGAAGTTAGGAGGAGGTGCAGGATTACCAAAACTGTTGTCCAGAGGGCTGAGGAAGGGTTGTTGAGGTGGTTTGGACATGTAGAGAGAATGGAGCGAAACAGAATGACTTCAAGAGTGTATCAGTCTGTAGTGGAAGGAAGGCGGGGTAGGGGTCGGCCTAGGAAAGGTTGGAGAGAGGGGGTAAAGGAGGTTTTGTGTGCGAGGGGCTTGGACTTCCAGCAGGTATGCATGAGCGTGTTTGATAGGAGTGAATGGAGACAAATGGTTTTTAATACTTGACGTGCTGTTGGAGTGTGAGCAAAGTAACATTTATAAAGGGGTTCAGGGAAACCGGCAGGCCGGACTTGAGTCCTGGAGATGGGAAGTACAGTGCCTGCACTCTGAAGGAGGGGTGTTAATGTTGCAGTTTAAAAACTGTAGTGTAAAGCACCCTTCTGGCAAGACAGTGATGGAGTGAATGATGGTGAAAGTTTTTCTTTTTCGGGCCACCCTGCCTTGGTGGGAATCAGCCAGTGTGATAATATAAAAAAAAAATTGGATAATATTAGTATAATATTGGTATTATTAGTATAATATTAGTATAATATTGGTATTATTAGTATAATATTAGTATAATATTGGTATTATTAGTATAATATTGGCATTATTAGTATAATATTAGTATAATATTGGCATTATAAGTATAATATTAGTATAATATTGGTATTATTAGTATAATATTAGTATAATATTGGTATTATTAGTATAATATTAGTATAATATTGGCATTATAAGTATAATATTAGTATAATATTGTATTATTAGTATAATATTAGTATAATATTGGCATTATAAGTATAATATTAGTATAATATTGGTATTATTAGTATAATATTAGTATAATATTGTATTATTAGTATAATATTAGTATAATATTGTATTATTAGTATAATATTGGCATTATAAGTATAATATTAGTATAATATTGGTATTATTAGTATAATATTAGTATAATATTGGTATTATTAGTATAATATTAGTATAATATTGGTATTATTAGTATAATATTAGTATAATATTGGCATTATTAGTATAATATTAGTATAATATTGGTATTATTAGAATAATATTAGTATAATATTTTTATTATTAGTATAATATTAGTATAATGTTGGTATTATTAGTATGATATTGGCGATCGACACCATGCCTAACCCTTCTAGGGTAGGGTAGGTGCCTGAGCCCGAGCCTTTAGCTCATAAGACTGTCATTCCCATTAGCCCCCTTGGGGCGGGGATGGCAGACCAGAGAGGCCTAGCTTGTGGCTAGGCCTGGGGACAGTTGGTCCCAAAGATGAGGAGGTACTTGTGCCTCCTCCCATGGGAGACTTAGGTCTCAGACACTCCCTAAAGAGGGAGTCAAGGCCGGGCCACCACTTGGAAAAGGCCCGGGCCGAGAGAATATAGGCGAATCTTTAATAATAATAATAAAAAAATATTGTTATTATTAGTGTAATATTAGTATAATATTGGTATTATTAGTGCAATATTAGTATAATATTGGTATTATTAGTGCAATATTAGTATAATATTGGTATTATTAGTGCAATATTAGTATAATATTGGTATTATTAGTATAATATTAGTATAATATTGGTATTATTAGTATAATATTAGTATAATATTGTATTATTAGTATAATATTAGTATAATATTGGCATTATAAGTATAATATTAGTATAATATTGGTATTATTAGTGTAATATTAGCATAATATTGGTATTATTAGTGTAATATTAGTATAATATTGGTATTATTAGTGCAATATTAGTATAATATTGGTATTATTAGTATAATATTAGTATAATATTGGTATTATTAGTGCAATATTAGTATAATATTGGTATTATTAGTATAGTATTGGTATTATTAGTATAATGTTAGTGTAATATTGGTATTATTAGTATAATATTAGTATAATATTGGTATTATTAGTGTAATATTAGTATAATATTGGTATTATTAGTATAATATTAGTATAATATTGGTATTATTAGTATAATGTTAGTATAATATTGGTATTATTAGTATAATATTAGTATAATATTGGTATTATTAGTGCGATATTAGGATAATATTGGTATTATTAGTATAATATTGGCATTATTAGTATAATATTGGTATTATTAGTATAATGTTAGTATAATATTGGTATCATTAGTATAATATTAGTATAATATTGGTATTATTAGTGCAATATTAGTATAATATTGGTATTATTAGTATAATATTGGTATTATTAGTATAATGTTAGTGTAATATTGGTATTATTAGTGTAATATTAGTATAATATTGGTATTATTAGTATAATATTAGTATAATATTGGTATTATTAGTATAATGTTAGTGTAATATTGGTATTATTAGTATAATATTAGTATAATATTGGTATTATTAGTGTAATATTAGTATAATATTGGTATTATTAGTGTAATATTAGTATAATATTTGTATTATTAGTATAATATTAGTTTAATATTGGTATTATTAGTGTAATATTATTATAATATTCGTACTATTAGTGTAATATTAGTATAATATTGGTATTATTAGTGTAATATTAGTATAATATTGGTATTATTAATATAATATTAGTATAATATTTGTATTAATAGTATAATATTAGTATAATATTGGTATTATTAGTGTAATATTAGTATAATATTGGTATTATTAGTATAATATTGGTATTATTAGTGTAATATTAGCATAATATTAGTATCATTAGTATAATATTAGTATAATATTGGTATTATTAGTGCAATATTAGTATAATATTGGTATTAATAGTATAATATTAGTAAATATTGGTATTATTAGTATAATGTTAGTGTAATATTGGTATTATTAGTATAATATTAGTATAATATTGGTATTATTAGTGCAATATTAGTATAATATTGGTATTAATAGTATAATATTAGTAAATATTGGTATTATTAGTATAATGTTAGTGTAATATTGGTATTATTAGTATAATATTAGTATAATATTGGTATTATTAGTGCAATATTAGTATAATATTGGTATTATTAGTATAATATTGGTATTATTAGTATAATGTTAGTGTAATATTGGTATTATTAGTATAATATTAGTATAATATTGGTATTATTAGTGTAATATTAGTATAATATTGGTATTATTAGTGTAATATTAGTAAATATTGGTATTATTAGTATAATATTAGTATAATATTGGTATTATTAGTTTAATATTAGTATAATATTGGTATTATTAGTGTAATATTAGTATAATATTGGTATTATTAGTGTAATATTAGTATAATATTGGTATTATTAGTGTAATATTAGTATAATATTGGTATTACTAGTGTAATATTAGTATAATATTGGTATTATTAGTATAATATTGGTATTATTAGTGTAATATTAGTATAATATTGGTATTATTAGTATAATATTGGTATTATTAGTGTAATATTAGTATAATATTGGTATTATTAGTGTAATATTAGTATAATACTGGTATTATTAGTGTAATATTAGTATAATATTTGTATTATTAGTATAATATTAGTATAATATTGGTATTATTAGTGTAATATTATTATAATATTCGTACTATTAGTGTAATATTAGTATAATATTGGTATTATTAGTGTAATATTAGTATAATATTGGTATTATTAAAATAATATTAGTATAATATTTGTATTATTATTATAATATTAGTATAATATTGGTATTATTAGTGTAATATTATTATAATATTCGTACTATTATTGTAGTATTAGTATAATATTGGTATTATTAGTGTAACATTAGTATAATATTGGTATTATTAATATAATATTAGTATATTTGTATTATTAGTATAATATTAGTATAATATTGGTATTATTAGTGTAATATTATTATAATATTAGTACTATTAGTGTAATATTAGTATAATATTGGTATTATTAGTGTAATATTAGTATAATATTGGTATTATTAGTATAATATTGGTATTATTAGTGTAATATTAGCATAATATTAGTATTATTAGTATAATATTAGTATAATATTGGTATTATTAGTGCAATATTAGTATAATATTGGTATTATTAGTATAATATTGGTATTATTAGTATAATGTTAGTGTAATATTGGTATTATTAGTATAATATTGGTATTATTAGTATAATGTTTGTATAATATTGGTATTATTAGTATAATATTAGTATAATATTGGTATTATTAGTGCAATATTAGTATAGTATTGGTATTATTAGTATAATATTGGTATTATTAGTATAATGTTAGTATAATATTGGTTTTATTAGCATAATATTTGTATAATGTTGGTATTATTAGTGCAATATTAGTATAATATTGGTATTATTGGTATAATATTAGTATAATATTGGTATTATTAGTATAATGTTAGTGTAATATTGGTATTATTAGTATAATATTAGTATAATATTGGTATTATTAGTGCAATATTAGTATAATATTGGTATTATTAGTATAATATTGGTATTATTAGTATAATGTTAGTGTAATATTGGTATTATTAGTGTAATATTAGTATAATATTGGCATTATTAGTGTAATATTAGTAAATATTGGTATTATTAGTATAATATTAGTATAATATTGGTATTATTAGTATAATATTAGTATAATATTGGTATTATTAGTGTAATATTAGTATAATATTGATATTATTAGTGTAATATTAGTATAATATTGGTATTATTAGTGTAATATTAGTATAATATTGGTATTATTAGTGTAATATTAGTATAATATTGGTATTATTAGTATAATATTGGTATTATTAGTGTAATATTAGTATAATATTGGTATTATTTGTATAATATTGGTATTATTAGTGTAATATTAATGTAATATTGGTATTATTAGTATAATATTGGTATTATTAGTGTAATATTAGTATAATATTGGTATTATTAGTATAATATTGGTATTATTAGTGTAATATTAATGTAATATTGGTATTATTAGTATAATATTAGTATAATATTGGTATTATTAGTATAAAATTGGTATTATTAGTATAACATTAGTGTAATATTGGCATTATTAGTGTAATATTAGTATAATATTGTAATTATTAGTATAATATTAGTATAATATTGGTATTATTAGTATAATATTGGTATTATTAGTGCAATATTAGCATAATATTGGTATTATTAGCATAATATTGTATTATTAGTATAATATTAGTATAATATTGGTATTATTAGTATAATATTAGTATAATATTGGTATTATTTGTGTAATATTAGTATAATATTGGTATTATTAGTATAATATTAGTATAGTATTGGTATTATTAGTATAATATTAGTAAGATATTAATATTGTAAGTATACTATTCGCTTTATTAATGCAATATTGGTATTATTAGTATAATATCAGTATAATATTGGCATTATTAGTATAATATTAGTATAATATTGGTATTATTAGCTTAACATTGGTATTTTTAGTATAATATTAGCATAATATTGGTATTATTTATTAGTATAATATTGGTATTTTTAATATAATATTAGTATAATATTGGTATTATTAGTATAATATTAGTATAATATTGGTATTATTAGTATAATATTGGTATTATTTGTGTAATATTAGTATAACTTTGGTATTATTAGTATAATATTAGTATAATATTGTCATTAGTATTATATTGGCATTATTGTCAGTGGAACGCCTTCCATCTGAGCTAAAAAATCTAATGGAAAAATAAATATATAAATAAAGAAACGACTCTGGGAATAATAAGAATATTGTCTTGTGAGGATTTTACTTAAAATTTAAATATAAAAATGGCCTTTGGTTGTTGTGGTGTGTTTGGGCAGGAGTAGGTAAGACCCTGGATGGATCTCTGATGTTAAAGATGATGTAAGTAATCCTGGGCGGATGGTACCTTTCCGATGTATTGGGATCTCCTGAACTACTTGGATGGGGCACCACAAGTCGGGTAAATAAGGGCCGGTAGTAGTCGAACATTGTTAATTAGTCCAATTAACAATTATCTTGCTTCTTTATCTGGCGTCTATCCTGGATGACCACGCCAGGAACACAGCTGGTAATAAGAAAAAATAAACTGGTTACCAATGTTTATAACATTTAAGAACGAAAAAGAGTGGTTTTAAATGTCATTACTTGTAACCAGCAAACAAAAGAAAACAATGAACAGTAATACTCCTGTTAGATCACCTTACCTGATCAGGAGAAGAGTGGAGGTGACTCTCTAAACTTCAACCCACACCAGGTAATGTCAATACTACCAGGGGTAGAAATTGAAGTACATCAGAGACCAGGAACTACAGTTTTGCCCCAGCCCGCCAGATGGGAGAGTGCGACGTAACTCGCTACCTGGAGTTTACCTGGAGAGTTCCGGGGGTCAACGCCCCCGCGACCCGGTCTGTGACCAGGCCTCCTGGTGGATCAGAGCCTGATCAACCAGGCCGTTACTGCTGGCTGCACGCAATCCAACATACGAGCCACAGCCCGGCTGGTCAGGTACCGACTTTAGGTGCTTGTCCAGTGCCAGTTTGAAGACTGCCAGAGGTCTGTTGGTAATCCCCTTATGTATGCTGGGAGGCAGTTGAATAGTCTCGGGCCCCTGACACTTATTGTGTTGTCTCTTAACGTGCTAGTGACACCCCTGCTTTTCATTGATGGATGCTGCATCGTCTGCCAAGTCTTTTGCTTTAGTTGTGAGTGATTTTCGTGTGCAAGTTCGGTACTAGTACCTCTAGGATTTTCCAGGTGTATATAATCATGTATCTCTCCCGCCTGCGCTCCATGGAGTGCAGGTTCAGGAACTTCAAGCGCTCCCAGTAATTGAGGTGTTTTATCTCCATTATGCACGCTGTGAAGGTTCTCTGTACATTTTCTAGGTCAGCAATTTCACCTGCCTTTAAAGGTGCTGTTAGTGTGCAGCAATATTCCAGCCTAGATAGAACAAGCAATCTGAAGGGTGTCATCATGGGCTTAGCATCCCTAGTTTTGAAGGTTCTCATTATCCATCCTGTCATTTTTCTAGCAGCTGCGATTGATACAATGTTATGGTCCTTGAAGGTGAGATCCTCTGACATGATCACTCCCAGGTCTTTGACGCTGGTTTTACGCTCTATTTTGTGGCCGGAATTTGTTTTGTACTCTGATGAAGTTTTAATTTCCTCGTGTTTACCATATTGGAGTAATTGAAATTTCTCATCGTTGAACTTCATATTGTTTTCTGCAGCCCACTGAAAGATTTGGTTGATGTCCGCCTGGAGCCTTGTAGTGTCTGCAATGGAAGACACTGTCATGCAGATTCGGGTGTCATCTGCAAAGGAAGACACGGTGCTGTGGCTGACATCCTTGTCTATGTCAGATATGAGGATGAGAAACAAGATGGGAGCGAGTATTGTGCCTTTTGGAACAGAGCTTTTCACCGTAGCCGCCTCGGACTTTACTCTGTTGACTACTACTCTTTGTGTTCTGTTTGTGAGGAAATTATAGATCCATCTACCAACTTTTCCTGTTATTCCTTTAGCACGCATTTTGTGGGCAATTACACCATGGTCACACTTGTCGAAGGCTTTTACAAAGTCTGTATATATTACATTTGCATTCTTTTTGTCTTCTAGTGCATCTAGGACTTTGTCGTAGTTATCCAATAGTTGAGACAGACAGGAGCGACCTGCTCTAAACCCATGTTGCCCTGGGTTGTGTAATTGATAGGTTTCTAGATGGGTGGCGATCTTGCTTCTTAGGACCCTTTCAAAGATTTTTATGATATGGGATGTTAGTGCTATCGGTCTGTAGTTCTTTGCTATTGCTTTACTGCCACCTTTCTGGAGTGGGGCCATGTCTGTTGTTTTCAGTAACTGTGGGACGACCACCGTGTCCATTCTCCCTCTCCATAGGATGGTAAAAGCTCGTGATAGGGGCTTCTTGCAGTTCTTGATGAACACGGAGTTCCATGAGTCTGGCCCTGGGGCCGAGTGCATGGGCATGTCATTTATCGCCTGTTCGAAGTCATTTGGCGTCAGGATAACATTAGATAGGCTTGTGTTAAACCAAATTCTGTGGATCTCTCATAAAAAATTCATTTTGATCTTCGACTCTCACTCTGGTTAGCGGCTTGCTAAAAACTGAGTCATATTGGGACTTGAGTAGCTCATTCATTTCCTTGCTGTCATCTGTATAGGACCCATCTTGTTTAAGTAGGGGCCCAATACCGGACGTTGTTGTCTACTTTGGTTTGGCATAGGAAAAGAAATACTTTGGGTTTCATTTATGGCTTTTAGTTCTTTCCGCGATTCCTGACTCCTTTAATATTCCTTTAGCTTAAGTTAAATGTTTGCTATTTCTCTGACCAGTGTCTCCCTACGCATTTCAGATATATTGGCCTCTTTTAGCCGCTCTGTTATTCTTTTTCGTCGCCTGTAAAGGGAGCGCCTGTCTCCTTCTATTTTACATCTAATCCTCCTTTTTCTTAAAGGAATAAGCCTTGATCATAATACATCGAGTGCCACCGAGTTAATCTGTTCTAGGCATAAGTTGGGGTCTGTGTTGCTTAGTCTACCTTCCCAGCTTATATCGGTTAGTACTTGGTTTACTTGGTACCACATTATGTTCTTGCTATTGAAGTTGAAATTGGTGAGGGCTCCCTCGTGACTAATCTCATTATGTCGGTCTGGGGCTCCGTGCATACATGTCTGAACCTCGATTATGTTGTGATCTGAATATATTGTTTTTGATATGGTGACATTTCGTATCAGATCATCATTGTTAGTGAAGATGAGGTCTAGTGTATTCTCAAGTCTAGCAGGCTCTATTATTTGCTGGTTTAAGTTGAATTTTGTGCAGAGATTTAAAAGCTCGTGTGTGTGTGAGTTTTCATCAGAGCTGCCTCCTTGTGTTATCATTGCAACAACATTATTTGCTATATTCCTCCATTTTAGGTGCCTTAAGTTGAAATCCCCCAGGAGTAAGATGTTGGGGCAGCAGCTGGCAGATTTTCCAGACAGTGGTCAATTTTTCACAGCTGTTCCTGGAATTGCTGGGATGTTGGATCCGGAGGCTTGTAGACTACCACAATGACTAGGTTTTGGTTCTCGATCTTTACTGCTAAAACTTCCACTACATCATTTGAGGCATAAAGCAGTTCTGTGCAAACAAGTGACCCTGCGATATACAGGCCAACCCCCCATCCTTTTGCCTGTTCACTCTGTCGCATGTGTATAGGTTGTAACCTGGATCCATATTTCGTTGTCCAAGTGATCCTTCATGTGGGTCTCTGTGAAAGCCGCGAACATTGCACTTGCCTCTGCAAGCAGTCCACGGATGAAAGGAATTTTGTTGTTCATTGCTGGTTTTAGACCCTGTATATTTGCAAAGAAGAATGTCATCGGACTGGTGGTATTGTTGGTACTGGGGGGCTTTTTTTCGGCATTAGTATCTGTATCTGTTGGTTTGGAGTGGAGGCCATCGACTGTGGTTCCACTCCAGAAATGACAGGATTTCCGCCGTTTCCTGCTTTTTTTTTCTTCCTGACACTAAAAAACCTCTCCCTCTTGAGTGGCTCTGACTACCCAGGTTTTCCCATGGCCTGGATGTTTTGTATCATTTTGTCCCCTTTAGATGGTATGCCTGGCAATTTAAGTTATAGTACAATCTTTCCTGTAGTGAATTGGGACACATTTCATGGTATAAAAAGCTTACAGGAAGGGAGTTTGCATTTTCCTGTTGTCATATGGGCACGGCATTTTCTAGGGTGGTCAAAGTTGCACTTCCCATCTGTTTTTCCAGATTTCCCATGCCAGCAGATACCAAGTGCATAGTATGTGCAAAAGCTTTGTTTCTGTTTGCCTTGGGTTTCTGTGACTGTATTCCCTGTTGGTGCATGTTTACCTATCTCTTTCCTATCCTCACTAGCACTAACAATGGGGTCTCACCAGTTGTTTTTGGTAATGTATCCTCACTAATGCTAGTGGAGTCCCCTTGTTTGCTATCTTCTGTGGCATTACTAGTTTGTAATATTGGTTTTATCTTGTCTTTGACTACACTTGTTTCCCCACTACAGCTCTTATCTCCCTCAAGGTCATTTATATGCATTCCCTCCTGCATACATTTACTGACTACCTGGACAGCATCTCCACCCTCACCATTACTGTCTCCCAGGACAGCACCTCCATCCTCATCCTTACTCTCTCCCAAGACAGCACTATCAGCGCCACATTTACTGACTACCGGGGCAGCACCTCCAGCCTTACAGTTTCTGACTACATGGCCAGCATCAAGGGCGATACCATCTAGCCCAGACTTTTTATTTTCCCATCTGTTATAGAATGCTTCCAGGTTTTCTATGAAGGCTGCTTTGATGTTATGCTCTTTTAATGTGATTTTAATCCACAGATTGATCTCATTTGAACATACCCAAAAACAGTTCCCTGATTTAATACTGCTTGTATGTAGTTCTTGGATATCTGCACAAGGGGCGTGACACAATTTTTCACAAAAATGGCAAGTGATCCATGTGAAAGCCCGTTTGTTTGACTGACTGCAAACTACACAAAGCATCATAATGTGATTTGAATGTTTGATTTACTGTAATTCTACAAGTAACCTCTAGAATATTCTACTAATAACCTTCTTAAAGTGAAGCTCTTGCTATTTGTATTTCTATTTCTAACTGTGCTAGTATATTAGGACAGCTTACCGGTGTACGTTTCTGTTTTATATTTATTGTTTGTGTTTGATAAGGGTGCCTAAAACCCTGTCTGTTTACAGTCTGCTTTATTGTCCAACAAATCCGTTTGAAACCAGTCAAGGGTTCGTGCCGGCCAAGGGTTTGGAACCAGTCAAGGGTTTGTGCCGGCCAAGGGTTTGGAACCAGTCAAGGGTTCGTGCCGGCCAAGGGTTTGGAACCAGTCGGATCTGATCAGTGGTTCACTAATGGTGCCTGGTTGTCTGAACAACCTTAACCCAACTTATAATCCACTCTTCCCTTACATTATTAGTATATATTGGCATTATTAGCATAATATTAGTATAATATTGGCATTATTATTATAATTTTAGTATAATCTCTCTCTCTCTCTCTCTCTCTCTCTCTCTCTCTCTCTCTCTCTCTCTCTCTCTCTCTCTCTCTCTCTCTCTCTCTCTCTCTCTCTCTCTCTCCCCTTCTTTTTTTCACAGGGTTTGACAAGTTTTATCTCTCCCTCTCTCTACATCTTTCCTTTCTCTTTTTCTCCTCTCTCTCTCTCTCTCTCTCTCTCTCTCTCTTTTCACAGGGTTTGACAAGGTTTATCTCTTCCTCTATCTACCTCTTTCTTTCTCTTTCTCTCCTCTCTCTCTCTCTCTCTGTTTCTCTCTCCACTTCTCTCTCCCCTCTACCTCTCCTCTTTCTCTCCCTCTCTCCCCCATCCCCACTGCCCCACTCTTCTTTTCCTTCCTCCCTTTCCACCCCCCAAAAAAAATAATGGTAACTCAGAGGAGGAATCGAAGATCCCAGGGAGCAGAGGGGACTGGTTCTGGAAGGGAGGAATGGATGGAGGAGCAATGCAAAAGGATGGACCAAGAGTAGGAGAGAAAACTAGGCGAACTTGCTGCAAAACTGGAGACATAGCTCTCTGTGAAATTGGAAAAGAAGTTGGAGGAGGAGAAGAAGCATTGGGATTCCCAAGTTGAAGCTGCAGTAGCCAAGATAAGTGCCCTAGAATATGAGGTACTTAGGCTGAAGCGAGCTACAGGGGTATTGACCAGAGGAGGCATGGCAAGTGAAGCTGGGACACCCATACTGAACGAAGGGCCCAATGGGAAGGAAGGAGACACAAATTATGCAAGGTCCTTTCAGAACTATTATCCCACCAAGCAGGGCCAAGGAATGAACTGGTAGAGCAGCTGGATGCAGGTGGTGAGGGGGGTAGGTCATGTGCCATGTACAGAGAGGAACCAGAGACTCAGAATAGGCAATGGGAGGAGGAGAGAGTGAAGTCAGTGTTTATTCATAGGCTTCAGGAGAGTGAGGGAAGGACACACTGAAAGATGGCAAGCAGAAAGGCATGATACTGAGAACATCATCAAATAAATAGGTGAAGAGGAAATGTCTGAGATTACAATTTATCAGAGAATAGGTGGGAACCTGAAGGGAAAAAAATGACTGATCAAGCTGATTTTCAGGACAGAAGCAATGTGGAACAGGATCCTCTAAGAGAAACCATGGTTGAAAGATTCGGCAGCATACAAGTGGGTGTTCTTAGACCGAGACAGAACAAAAACAGAATGACAGCACAGGCATAGCAACAAGAGCAAGCACACACAGAACTACCCACAGAACCCTACAACCAATCATGCTATCCCAACACACCACAATTCACACTCACAGCTCCAACCCCAGAGAATGGAAGACGTACAGAAGGCAAAGACCCCAGGAAAATAAGATGAGTCATAGAACCAGAAATGAACATGCAGAGGTAAGACCGGAGGCCCAAGGCAATATGAGAATGACATAGCAGCGAAAGCCAAATCTGAACCAACGCTGTTGTACAGCCACATCAGGAGGAATACAACAGTCAAGGACCAGGTAATCAGGCTGAGGAAGGAAGGAGGGGAGGTCACAAAAAACGACTGCAAAGTATGTGAAGAGCTCAACAGGAGATTCAAAGAAGTGTTCACAGAGGAGACAGAAGGGCCTCCAAATAGGCAGAGGTGGGGAACATCATCAAGTGTTAGACACAATACATACAACCGAGGAAGAAGTGAAGAGGCTGTTAAGCGAGCTAGACACCTCAAAGGCGATAGGGCCAGATAACATCTCTCTATAGGTCATGAGAGAGGGAGCAGAGGCGCTTTGTGTACCACTAACAACTATCTTCAAAACATCTATCGTGACAGGACGACTACTGGAAGTATGGAAGACAGCAAATGTTGTCCCAATTTTTTAAAAAAAAGGGACAGACACGAAGCACTGAACTACAGACCAGTGTCACTGACGTGTATAGCATGCAAGGTCATGGAGAAAATTATCGGGAGAAGAGTGGTGGAGCACCTAGATAGGAATGAGCTTATCAACGACAGCAAGCACCGTTCAAGAACAGGAAATCCCGCATCACAAACCTACTGGAGTTCTGTGACAGAGAGGTGGCAGTAAGACAAGAGAGAGAGGGGTGGGTAGACTGCATTCTCTTGGACTATAAGAAGGCGTTTGACGCAGTTCCACACAAAAGATTAGTGTGGAAGCTGAAGGACAAGTAGCGATAACAGGGAAGGCACTGCAGTGGAACAGGGAAAACCTGTCAGGAAGGCAACAGCGAGTTATGGTACGTGACGAGGCGTCAGAGTGGGCGCTGGTAACGGGCGGGGTGCCACAGGGATCAGTCCTAGGACCTGTGCTGCTTCTGGTTTTTATTAACAACATGACGGAAGGAATAGACTCTGATGTGTCCCTGTTTGCAGATGATGTGAAGTTGATGAGAAGAATTCAATCAGATGAAGACCAGGCAGAACTACAGAGGGATCTGGATAGACTGCAGGCCTGGTCCCGAAACTGGCTCCTAGAGTTCAACCCCACTAAGTGCAAAGTCATGAAGATTGGGGAAGGGCAAAGAAGACCACAGAGGGAGTACAGTCTAGGGGGCAAGAGCCTACAAACCTTACTCAAGGATAAGGGTCTTGGTGTGAGTATAACACCGGGCACATCTCCTGAGGTGCATATCAACCAAATAACTGCTGCATCATACGAGTGCCTGGCAAACCGGTGGCCTGGTGGCTAAAGCTCCCGCTTCACACACGGAGGGCCCGGGTTCGATTCCCGGCTGGTGGAAACATTTCGACACGTTTCCTTACACCTGTTGCCCTGTTCACCTATCAGCAAGTAGGTACCTGGGTGTTAGTCGACTGGTGTGGGTCGCATCCTGGGGGACAAGATTAAGGACCCCAATGGAAATAAGTTAGACAGTCCTCGATGACGCACTGACTTTCTTGGGTTATCCTGGGTGGCTAATCCTCCAGGGTTAAAAATCCGAACGAAATCTTATCTTATCTTATCTTAAATAAGGAGTCATTCAGGACCCTGTACTCTGTGTACGTTAGGCTCATACTGGAATATGCAGTGCCAGTTTGGAACCATCACATAGCCAAGCATGTAAGGAAACTAGAGAAAGCGCAAAGGGATGATATGATAACGATATATAAAATACTGAGAGGTATAGACAAGGGACAGAGACAGGATGTTCCAGAGATCGGACACAGCAGTGAGGGGTCACAGTTGGAAGCTGAGAACTCAAATGAACCACAGGGATGTCAGGAAGTATTTCTTCAGTCACAGAGTTGTCAGGAAGTGGAATAGCCTGGGTAGTGATGTAGTGGAAGCAGGATCCATACATAGCTTTAAGAAGAGTTATGATAAAGCTCATGGAGCGGGAAGAGTGACCAGGTAGTGGCCAGGTGAGGAGGAGTGGCCAGGAGCTGTGACTAGTCCCTTGCAACCACAATTAGGTGAGTACACACACACACACACACACACACACACACACACACACACACATAGGAATACCAGATAGGGAAGAGACAGAAGGAAGGAATGCTTTAATGGCAGGAACTAAGTCGTCTCAGAGGATGTTCATGGAAGTACAGTGGGAGGACGAAAGTGAGAAGACAGTTTTTGTCTAAGGGCTCCAAGAAGATGAAGTTGAAACTAATGAAGAAAGAAAATAGAAAAAAAAAAACGATTGAAAGCATCATGAAAGCAATATGAGAGGACAACATGACCCAGCTGACAAATTTTTGGAGAATTGAGTGGTTTGCGAGATGAGAAAAGCATCTAGTCAAAGTGATTTTCAAGGCAGAGTCAGCTCAAAACTGGATTCTGCAGGAGAGAGCACATCTAAGGAACAAACCGAAGTACTGGAGAGTGTTCCTCAATTGAGACAGAACACAAGAAGAAAGGAAGATACTGCAAGAGAGGGTGCATTGTCACAAGGAGGAATGGGAGGCAAGGAAGGAGGAAAACAGGAGAAACCAGACTCAGGTGGAAGAGCAAAGACAACCTCTTCCAGAGCCACCCACAGAAGGAATCCAACAATGGCAACCCCAATGCAACTAAACAACCTATACCAAAACCTACACACTGTACCTTTTGTCCCTATCCCCATCATCACAAACCCCACCCCGAAAGTAGCCCACAGTAACCCACACACTGTACCCTCAAACCCATCCCCCCACCATAAACCCCACACCCACTGTAACCCCCATAGGCCCTCTGCCCCCTCCCCCACACCACAAACCTCATCCCCACAGCAACTCCCTATAGGTCCCCACCAGGGCACCTGCTCCCCCAAACCCACCATTCTCCCCAGACCACAGTTTTAGAAAAGAAGTTGAAGGTTATGTGCATGAACGTGGATGGAATAATGAATAAAAGTCAGGAGTGGCATAAAAGTTTGAAGATGTCTCCAGACATCATAGCAGTCACAGAAACAAAACTCACTGGTACAATAACAGACGCAATCTTCCCAACCAGATATCAGATCCCGAGGAAGGATAGAAGGAGCAGAGGGGAAGGAGGGGTTGCACTGCTCATTAAAATCCGATGGGGATATCAGGAAGTGGAATTAATGGACGAGATTGGAGAAAGGGATTGCATACTAGGTACACTTCATTCATGGGAACATAATGCATAACCCACCACAGAGAGTAACAGGAGTAGAAAAGGAAAAGCCAAACTATAAAATGATCTACTACATAACCACAAAATGCAAGGAGGCAGAGGAAAGGTTTGCTCCCAAGGGTAAGAGAAATATTGGGAAGACCACAATGATCCCCTGGTTTACCCGAAGGTGTGAAGGGAGGCAAAAACTAAGTGTGCTAGAGAATGGAAAAGGTACAGAAGGCAAAGCACCCAGGAAAATAGATTAGTCTAAGAGTCAGAAACGAGTATGCACAGATAAGGAGGGAGGCCCAACGGCAGTACGAGAACGACATAGCATCGAAAGTCAAATCTGACACAAAACTGCTTTACAGCCACATCAGGAGAAAGACAACAGTCAACGACGTAATCAGGCTGAGGGAAGAGGGTGGGGAGCTCGTGAGAAATGATCAAGAAGTATGTGAGGAGCTCAACCTGAGATTTCAGGAAGTATTTACAGTGAAGGCAGAAAGAACACTAGGAAGACAAAACAGTAGGGTACAGAAACAAGGGATATACCATCAAGCGTTGGATTAAATACACACAACCGAGGAGGAGGTGAGGAAGCTCCTAAGTGACCTTGATACCTCAAAGGCGGTGGGACTGGACAACAGCTCTCCATGGGTCCTAAGAGAGGAAGCAGAGACGCTGTGTGTGCTACTTACAACAATCTTCAACACATCCCTTAAAACTGGGCAACCAACTGAGGTATGGAAGACGGCAAATGTAGTCCCAATCTTTAAGAAAGGAGACAGAAACGAAGCACTAACCTATAGACCAGTGTCACTGACATGTATAGCATGCAAAGTCATGGAGAAGATTATCAGGAGAAGAGTAGTGGAGCACCTGGAGTGGAAAAAGATTACAATTGACAGCCAGCACGGATTCATGGAAGGCAAATCCTGTGTAACAAACCAACTGAAATTTTAAGACAAGGTAACTGAAGTAAGACATGAGAGGCAGGGGGTGCGGTTGATTGCATTTTCTTGGACTGCAAGGAGTCCTTTGACACAGTTCCTCACAAGTGGTTTGTACAGAAGCTAGAGGATCAGGCACATATAACAGGAATGGCACTGCAATGGATCAGAGAATACCTAACAGGGAGGCAACAGCTAGTCATAGTACATGATGAGGTATTACAGTGGGCGCCTGACCCACAAGGGTCAGTCCTGTGAACAGGACTGACCCTTATATGTGAATGGTATATGTGAATGACATGACGGAAGGAATAGACTCAGAAGTGTTCCTGTTTGCAGATAATGTGAAGTTAAAAAGGAGAATTAAATCAGATGCAGATCAGACAGACCTACAAAGAGACCTGGACAGGCTGGATGAATGGTCCAATAACTGGCTTCTAGAATTTAACTCTGCAAAATGCAAAGTCATGAAGATCAGAGAAGGGCAAAGAAGACCGCAGACAGAGTATAGGCTTGGCGGCCAAAAACTGCAAACCTCTCTCAAGGAGATAGATCTAGGGATGAGTATAATACTGAACACATCGCCGGAAGCACACATTAACCAGCATATGGGCGCCTGGCAAACCTGAGAACAGCTTTCCGTTACCTTAGTAAATAATCGTTCAAGACACTGTACACCGTGTACATCAGGCCCATACTGGAGTATGCAGCACCTGTTTGGAACCCACACCTGGTGAAGCACGTCAAGAAATTAGAGAAAGTGCAAAGGTTTGTAACAAGGCTAGTTCCAAAGCTAAGGGGAATATCCTACGAGGAAATGTTAAGGGAAATCGGTCTGACCACACTGGAAGACAGGAGGGTTAGGGGAGACATGATAACGACATACAAAATACTGCATGGAATGGATAAGGTGGACAGAGACAGGATGTTCCAGAGATGGGACAGAGAAACAAGGGGTCACAATTGGAAGCTGAAGACTCCTACGAGCCAAAGGGATGCTATTAAGTGTTTCTTCAGCCATAGAGTTGTTAGTAAGTGGAATATCCTGGCAAGCGATGTAGTTGAAGGCAGGAATCATTCATAGTTTTAAGATGAGGTATAATAAAGCTCATGGAGCAAGGAGAGAGAGGATCTAGTAGTGGTCAGTGAAGAGGCAGGGCCAGGAGCTGAGTCTCGACCCCTGCAGCCATAATTAGGAGAGTTAGGTGAGTACACACACACACACACACACACACACACACACACACACACACACACACACATACACACACGCATAATAAAGAATGAAAGCTTCCAACTAATCAGTAAAGTTCACATCTTACTAGTGCAGTGCATTAGATGATAGCAAGTGTATTGGATAGCAACAGTGCATTAGTTATAACAAGTAAATTAGATAATTACAGCGTGTTAGATAATAAGCTGAGTCATGGTCTCATGCGGCCAGGCATCAGTGCCAGCCATCATAAGTGTCTCATGCGGCCAGGCATCAGTGCCAGCCATCATAAGTGTCTCATGCGGCCAGGCATCAGTGCCAGCCATCATAAGTGTCTCATGCGGCCAGGCATCAGTGCCAGCCATCATAAGTGTCTCATGCGGCCAGGCATCAGTGCCAGCCATCATAAGTGATAAGTGATAAGGTGTGACCCCCAAGGCAGTCAGTGAAGTGGAGATAGTGCTGTGATTGAAGCATTGTAAATAGGATCAAAGCACAGATGGAGAAGAAATTAAAGTGAAACCAGGAGGCAGGAGTCAACGAGATCAGCGCTGCCAGCCATATGTACTTGCCTAAACGTGGTATTGGGGGTCAGGTAAAGTTATCTAGGTCCTGCCAACTGTAACACAGGTCCTCTCTCAGTGTGAGCAAGGAATAGGAAAATAACCAGCAGTAATTGGTACTTAAATCAAGAAAGTGTAGTAAGTGGAGAGGGTAGCATTACTAGCAAACAGAGCTGGGACTACAAATTTGAGTCTGTGGGGTAGAGAGTTTCAGGCCACAATAACAGAACACATACACAGGGACCTGTGAGCCTACATGACACAGTGCATGTAATGGTTACTGTTCAACCACATACCACCTACCCCTCCTCTACCCCTCACTCTAACCACCTCTCACCCTCCCCCTAACCGTCTCTCCCCTCCGCCCAACCATCTATCCCCCTCCCCCTAACCATCTATCCCCCTCCCACTAACAATCTCCCCCAATCCCCCTAACCACATCTCCCCCTCCCCTTAACCATCTCTCCCCCTCCCCCAAACCATCTCTCTCCCCCTCCCCCTAAACATCTATCCCCCTCCTCTAATCCTCTCCCCCTCCCCTAACCATATCTCTACCTCCCCCTAACCATCTCTCCCCTCCCCCTAACCATCAACCCCAATCCCCCTAACCATCTCTCCACCTCCCCCAAACCATCTCTCCCCCTCTCCCTAACCATCTCTCCCCCTCTCCCTAACCATCTCTCCCCCTCCCACTCCCCTTGAACATATATCCCCCTCCTCCTAACCATCTACCTCCTCCTTGCAACTCCCCCACCCCAACACACGAATACACACACGTACACACACACACACACACACACACACGTGAAGCAGTATCGCTAAATAGTGCTCCCAGGGTTTAGCGTTTTAGTGGCTGTCCTAAGATATTATTAGCGGTCATCGTACGTGAGTGAATCAGTGAACATACCTACAAGAGTGTAATAGCTTCCAAGAGTGCGAATAATGTGATAGGATCAAGAATTTTACAATTTAAATTTGAATGAAATTTGAGTGAGGGAGCTGATCAGGCTACTGGCCGCAGTGTTGACACAAAATATCCAAACAGTTAATTGGGTTAACGGTGTGATCTGAAATATTAACAAATACATATTTTGGTTGATTATAGCAGCAGTGTAGTGATAAGGTCATAAAAGAGTGATTAAGTAAATACTGAAAGTAAGAAAAAATTAGTCAATCCCCAGCTGTTGGTGTTGTGAAGGTAGCTAACATCATCAGACTTGTTATGACCATAATAAGGAGAGAGAGAGATTTTGGGAGATGTTAAGTGAATGTATAGGAGCCTTTGAACCAAGTGAGAGAGTAATTGTGGTAGGGGACTTGAATGCTAAAGTAGGAGAAACTTTTAGAGAGGGTGTGGTAGGTAAGTTTGGGGTGCCAGGTGTAAATGATAATGGGAGCCCTTTGATTGAACTTTGTATAGAAAGGGGTTTAGTTATAGGTAATACATATTTTAAGAAAAAGAGGATAAATAAGTATACACGATATGATGTAGGGCGAAATGACAGTAGTTTGTTGGATTATGTATTGGTAGATAAAAGACTGTTGAGTAGACTTCAGGATGTACATGTTTATAGAGGGGCCACAGATATATCAGATCACTTTCTAGTTGTAGCTACACTGAGAGTAAAAGGTAGATGGGATACAAGGAGAATAGAAGCATCAGGGAAGAGAGAGGTGAAGGTTTATAAACTAAAAGAGGAGGCAGTTAGGGTAAGATATAAACAGCTATTGGAGGATAGATGGGCTAATGAGAGCATAGGCAATGGGGTCGAAGAGGTATGGGGTAGGTTTAAAAATGTAGTGTTAGAGTGTTCAGCAGAAGTTTGTGGTTACAGGAAAGTGGGTGCAGGAGGGAAGAGGAGCGATTGGTGGAATGATGATGTAAAGAGAGTAGTAAGGGAGAAAAAGTTAGCATATGAGAAGTTTTTACAAAGTAGAAGTGATGCAAGGAGGGAAGAGTATATGGAGAAAAAGAGAGAAGTTAAGAGAGTGGTGAAGCAATGTAAAAAGAGAGCAAATGAGAGAGTGGGTGAGATGTTATCAACAAATTTTGTTGAAAATAAGAAAAAGTTTTGGAGTGAGATTAACAAGTTAAGAAAGCCTAGAGAACAAATGGATTTGTCAGTTAAAAATAGGAGAGGAGAGTTATTAAATGGAGAGTTAGAGGTATTGGGAAGATGGAGGGAATATTTTGAGGAATTGCTAAATGTTGATGAAGATAGGGAAGCTGTGATTTCGTGTATAGGGCAAGGAGGAATAACATCTTGTAGGAGTGAGGAAGAGCCAGTTGTGAGTGTGGGGGAAGTTCGTGAGGCAGTAGGTAAAATGAAAGGGGGTAAGGCAGCCGGGATTGATGGGATAAAGATAGAAATGTTAAAAGCAGGTGGGGATATAGTTTTGGAGTGGTTGGTGCAATTATTTAATAAATGTATGGAAGAGGGTAAGGTACCTAGGGATTGGCAGAGAGCATGCATAGTTCCTTTGTATAAAGGCAAAGGGGACAAAAGAGAGTGCAAAAATTATAGGGGGATAAGTCTGTTGAGTGTACCTGGTAAAGTGTATGGTAGGGTTATAATTGAAAGAATTAAGAGTAAGACGGAGAATAGGATAGCAGATGAACAAGGAGGCTTTAGGAAAGGTAGGGGGTGTGTGGACCAGGTGTTTACAGTGAAACATATAAGTGAACAGTATTTAGATAAGGCTAAAGAGGTCTTTGTGGCATTTATGGATTTGGAAAAGGCGTATGACAGGGTGGATAGGGGGGCAATGTGGCAGATGTTGCAAGTGTATGGTGTAGGAGGTAGGTTACTGAAAGCAGTGAAGAGTTTTTACGAGGATAGTGAGGCTCAAGTTAGAGTATGTAGGAAAGAGGGAAATTTTTTCCCAGTAAAAGTAGGCCTTAGACAAGGATGTGTGATGTCACCGTGGTTGTTTAATATATTTATAGATGGGGTTGTAAGAGAAGTAAATGCGAGGGTCTTGGCAAGAGGCGTGGAGTTAAAAGATAAAGAATCACACACAAAGTGGGAGTTGTCACAGCTGCTCTTTGCTGATGACACTGTGCTCTTGGGAGATTCTGAAGAGAAGTTGCAGAGATTGGTGGATGAATTTGGTAGGGTGTGCAAAAGAAGAAAATTAAAGGTGAATACAGGAAAGAGTAAGGTTATGAGGATAACAAAAAGATTAGGTGATGAAAGATTGAATATCAGATTGGAGGGAGAGAGTATGGAGGAGGTGAACGTATTCAGATATTTGGGAGTGGACGTGTCAGCGGATGGGTCTATGAAAGATGAGGTGAATCATAGAATTGATGAGGGAAAAAGAGTGAGTGGTGCACTTAGGAGTCTGTGGAGACAAAGAACTTTGTCCTTGGAGGCAAAGAGGGGAATGTATGAGAGTATAGTTTTACCAACGCTCTTATATGGGTGTGAAGCGTGGGTGATGAATGTTGCAGCGAGGAGAAGGCTGGAGGCAGTGGAGATGTCGTGTCTGAGGGCAATGTGTGGTGTGAATATAATGCAGAGAATTCGTAGTTTGGAAGTTAGGAGGAGGTGCGGGATTACCAAAACTGTTGTCCAGAGGGCTGAGGAAGGGTTGTTGAGGTGGTTCGGACATGTAGAGAGAATGGAGCGAAACAGAATGACTTCAAGAGTGTATCAGTCTGTAGTGGAAGGAAGGCGGGGTAGGGGTCGGCCTAGGAAGGGTTGGAGGGAGGGGGTAAAGGAGGTTTTGTGTGCGAGGGGCTTGGACTTCCAGCAGGCATGCGTGAGCGTGTTTGATAGGAGTGAATGGAGACAAATGGTTTTTAATACTTGACGTGCTGTTGGAGTGTGAGCAAAGTAACATTTATGAAGGGATTCAGGGAAACCGGCAGGCCGGACTTGAGTCCTGGAGATGGGAAGTACAGTGCCTGCACTCTGAAGGAGGGGTGTTAATGTTGCAGTTTAAAAACTGTAGTGTAAAGCACCCTTCTGGCAAGACAGTGATGGAGTGAATGATGGTGAAAGTTTTTCTTTTTCGGGCCACCCTGCCTTGGTGGGAATCGGCCAGTGTGATAATAATAATAACTGTACTAAAGAAAAAAGAGGGAATACCAAGTCTTAAAAGAAAAAGAAAATAAAAACTTGAATGTATGATAAAGTTCCTGAAGGAGTTACAAATTGAAGGAGTTGATATCAGCCGACCAGCAGGAACCTCCATTGTTGTGCAGACGACATCACTTGCCTATTTGTGGTTAATTTTGGTTAGTGTCTAAAGTCTCAGTGTCTCGCCCTGCTGGTTGTATGCTATACCATCTCTCTCTCCCTATTTCAGTACCAGGAGATAGATAGTGGTTAGTAAATTATCTAAATATCGCCAGGTAAACTCCAGAAGTTGTGTAGCCTAGTGAACCCCCCCCCCTGTTTTTCTGAGGGACAAGCTAGTAAACAAGTACGCACATACAAACACACGTGTGCACCCGTAATTATTGTTATAATAAACAGTATATATTAATAAGGAATTGAGTGAGAAAAAATAATCCTATAATCTTCAAAAAGTAAAGTAGCGTAGTGTGCGGAGATCTGGGCCGGGAGAGTACCTGTGAACCAACAACAATAACAAATAGTGTTAACGTAACCCCCCCCCCTCTTTTTCAAAGAACAAGCTAGTAAACACACACACACACAAACACAAGTACACACAACACACACACAACACACACAACATACACACACACACACACATTGCCAGAGTCACAAATACACTCCCCCCTCCCCCACCACCATCTCACTCCTTCACCTGATCCCTCCCCTCCCTCTTTCACCCTCCCCACCTCTCCCTCCTTCCCCCTCTCCCACTCACCCACTTGCCTCACTCTCCTTCCCACTCCCCCTCCCCACTACTCTCCCACATAGCCACAGTTCCTCCTCTACCTCCCCCCCCCACACTCTGACATACACAATCCTAACCTAACATACAGAATTACATAGGTTTCCCACTCTGAGGCAATCAGGGTAAAACCAAAATGGGTTGCCAGAGAGCAACAAGAAAAACCAAGGGACAGGAGGAGGAAACTGCAAAGGAAGATTGTGCAGCAGAGCACACAAAAAGGGAACATGAATGGGAAAAGAAACTAGAAGAACTTAGCATGAGAATGGAAGAGAGGATAGACATGGAAAGCAGGAAGTGGGAGGTGCAAGTCAAAGCAGCAGAGGCCAGGATACAGAGTTTAGAAGAGGAACTGAAAAATCTGAAACAGCCTAAAGAACTAAAGAACATTTTGGGATTGACAACAGAGACTGCTACCTCAGTCACAAAAAAGGGGACTGTAGGGAAAGGAGCAAAACTGCATGTAGAAGCTCAATCAGTGGAGACTGTAGTAAATGAAAGAGCTAAGCTATATGTGGAGGCCCTAACAGACCATACCAGAGCCCAGGGAAAGCCGAGAAGGGAAAATGACAGGCCACTGAGCTCAAGTACATTAGCTAGTGAAACTGAAGAAAGGAAAGCTGCAATGGAGGAAATCAAATTGAATGAGGGGATACACAGGGATATGCAGTGGGAGAATGAAAGGGTGAGGTCAGTCTTTGTGTATGGGCTCCAGGAAGTTGAAGGGGAAACATATGAAGCAAGAAAACAAGGGGAAAAAAGCAATTGAAAGCATCATGAAAGCAATAGGAGAAGACGACATGACCCAGCTGAAAATTTTTGGGAGAATACGGGGATTTGTAAAAAAAAGAACCCGGCCAGTGAAAGTGACCTTCAAGGCAGAATCGACTCAGAACAGGATCCTGCAGGAGAAAGCATGATTAAGGGACATGCCGGCATACAGGAAGGTGTATCTCGACCGCGACAGAACACAAGCAGAAAGGCAGAAACAGAGAGATGGTACAAAGGCGAAAGGAGGAAAGAGAGGGGATGGAGAAGACAGACAGGAGATCCCAGACACAGGAAGATCAAATACAGCCTCCCTCACATCTTCCTATAGAAGCCTCCCAAGCAGGTCAACCCCAGTGCAACCAAACACTTTAAACCAAAACACCCATGCCACATCCAATGCCCCCACCCACTGCATTACAAACTCCACCCCCACAGCAACCACCCATAGTTCCTTATCAGATCTCCCACTTCCCCAACCCCAATACACCTCCCAGACCACAATCTTAGAAAAGAAGTTGAAGGTGTGGTATACAAATGCAGATGGAATAACAAATAAGTATGAGGAGTGGCACGAAAGAATCAAGGAGACATCCTCAGACATAATAGCACTCACAGAAATAAAACTCACCAGAATAATAACAGATTCAATCTTTCCATCCGGATATCAAATCCTCAGGAAAGACAGAGGGAGGAGAGGGGGAGGAGGAGTTGCACTGCTCATTAAAAACCAGTGGGGGTTTGAGAAAATGGAAGGAATGGATGGCACAGGCGAAAGGGACTACTTAGTAAGAACAATCCAGTCTGAGGGACATAAGGTGATAATTGCAGTAATGTATAACCCACCACAGACCTGCAGGAGGCCAAGAGAAGAATACAATGAGAGCAACAGAGCAATGGTCGACACACTAGCCGAGGTGGCCAGGAGAGCACACATGGGGGGAGCAAAGTTACTAGTTATGGGTGATTTCAATCACAAGGAGATTGGCTGGGAAAACCTGGAGCCCCATGGGGGTCCCGAAACATGGAGACCCAAGATGATAGATGTGGTACTGGAAAACCTCATGCGTCAACATGTTAGAGACACTACCAGAGAGAGAGGAGAGGATGAACCAGCAAGATTGGACCTTGGATTCATCTTGAGTAGTTCTGACATCGAGGATATCATGTATGAAAGGCCCCTGGGAGCTAGTGATCATGTGGTTCTGTGCTTCGACTACATAGTTGAGCTCCAAGTAGAGAGAGCAGCAGGAATAGGGTGGGAAAAACCAAACTACGAAAGGGGGAACAACTCAGGCTTGAGGAACTTCCTTCAAGACATTCAGTGGGAGAGGGAACTGACAGGAAAACCAGTACAAGAAATGATGGACTATGTGGCAACAAAATGCAAGGAGGCAGAGGAGAGGTTTGTTCCCAAGGGAAACAGAAACAATGGGAAGAACAGAACTAGTCCTTGGTTTACCCAAAGGTGTAGGGAGGCAAAAACTAGGTGTACTAGAGAATGGAAAAGGTACAGAAGACAGAGAACTCAGGAAAATAAAGAGATTAGCCGAAGAGCCAGAAACGAATATGCACAGATAAGAAGGGAGGCTCAACGGCAATACGAAAATGACATAGCATCGAAAGTCAAGACTGACCCGAAGCTGTTGTACAGCCACATCAGGAGGAAAACAACAGTCAAGGACCAGGTAATCAGACTGAGGAAGGGTGATGGGGAATTCACAAGAAACGACCGAGAGGTATGTCAGGAGCTCAACACAAGATTTAAAGAAGTATTTTCAGTGCAAACCAGTAGGACTCCAGGAAATCAGAGTAGGGGGGTGCACCAGCAAGTGCTGGATGAGGTACATATAACCAAGGAGGAGGTGAAGAAGCTGCTATGCGAACTTGACACCTCAAAGGCGGTGGGACCAGACAACATCTCTCCATGGGTCCTTAAAGAGGAAGCAGAGACATTGTGTGTACCATTAACAAAGATCTTCAACACATCATTTGAAACTGGGCAACTCCCCGAGGTATGGAAGATGGCAAATGTAGTCCCAATTTTTAAAAAGGGAGACAGACATGAGGCACTAAACTACAGACCTGTATCACTAACGTGTATAGTATGCAAGGTCATGGAGAAGATCATCAGGAGGAGAGTGGTGGAGCACCTGGAAAGAAGCAAGTGCATAATTGACAACCAGCATGGTTTCAGGGAGGGAAAATCCTGTGTCACAAACCTACTTGAGTTTTATGACAAGGTGACAGAAGTAAGACAAGAGAGAGAGGGGTGGATCGACTGCATTTTTTTGGACTGCATGAAGGCCTTCGACACAGTTCCTCACAAGAGGTTACTGCAAAAGCTAGAGGATCAGGCACACATAACAGGAAAGGCACAGCAATGGATAAGAGAATACCTTACAGGGAGGCAACAACGAGTCATGGTACATGACGAGGTGTCAAAGTGGGTGCCTGTGACAAGCGGGGTTCCACAGGGGTCAGTCCTAGGACCTTTGCTGTTCTTGGTATATGTGAACGACATAACGGAAGGGATAGACTCAGAAGTGTCCATGTTTGCGGACGATATGAAGTTAATGAGAAGAATCAAATCGGATGAGGATCAGGCAGGACTACAAAGAGACCTGGACAGGCTACAAGCCTGGTCCAGCAACTGTCTCCTTGAGTTTAACCCTGCCAAATGCAAAGTCATGAAGATTGGGGAAGGGCAAAGAAGACCGCAGACACAATATAGTTTAGATGGCCAAAGTCTGCAAACCTCACTCAAGGAAAAAGATCTGGGGGTGAGTATAACACCGAGCATATCTCCTGAAGTGCACATCAATCAGATAACTGCTGCAGCATACGGGCACCTGGCAAACCTACGGATAGCGTTCCGATACCTCAGTAAGGATTCGTTTAAGACTCTGTATACCATTTACGTCAGGCCCATACTGGAGTATGCAGCACCAGTTTGGAATCCACACCTAGTCAAGCACGTCAAGAAATTAGAGAAAGTGCAAAGGTTTGCAACAAGACTAGTCCCAGAGCTAAGGGGATTGTCCTACGAAGAAAGGTTGAGGGAAATCGGCCTGACGACACTGGAGGACAGGAGGGTCAGGGGAGACATGATAACGACATATAAAATACTGTGCAGAATAGACGAGGTGGACAAAGACGGGATGTTCCAGAGATGGGACACAGACACAAGAGGCCACAATTGGAAGTTGAAGACTCAGATGAATCAAAGGGATGTTAGGAAGTATTTTTTCAGTCATAGAGTAGTCAAGCCGTGGAATAGTATAGAAAGTGAAGTAGTGGAGGCGTGAACCATACATAGTTTTAAGGCGAGGTATGATAAAGCTCATGGAGCAGGGAGAGAGAGGACCTAGTAGCAATCAGTGACGAGGCAGGGCCAGGAGCTATGACTCGACCCCTGCAACCACAAATAGGTGAGTACAAATAGGTGAGTACACACACAGTAGGGACACCGTGCGCGTGAGTCACGCCTTCCATGCTCCGCGAATATAAGTGTTTTTGAGAGCTACCCAAGTGTTCTGCAATTTGTTGCAAAGTGTGTTAGGGTAGTGAACAATCTAGAAGCGATTTACAATCTGCCTGAGCCACAAAAGTGTGGGGAGAGCCACAATTTTGTAAGTGATCTAAAAAGTAAACCGTGGAGGCGCAGACAGAGCAGGCAGGCTAGTGTGGATGGTAAGGCGATGTTGTCACGTGTCACCCAAGAAAGCTAATAAAGTGAAACAATCGTGTGTCCAGTGAGAAACACAGTGAATAGGGTACATTATTAACGAGAAGAAATTGAGGTGGATCTACGCCAGGACATCACATCGAGCTGGACAATCTACAGGCTGCTACAGCTGCATTGCAAGTACTGTACTCACCTATGAGTGGTTGTGAGGGTGTGGGGTTACAAGTTCCAATTAACCGCCAAGCTGATTGTGAATGGTCTCTCATAACACGATAAAGAATAGGCACTCAAGTATTCAATAAGGAACAGCAATTGGTAATTCAATGAACAAGGCAAGTAACTTACTATAAGCTAGGTGGCAGGACAAGCTTTTAAGGGCAACATTGTAAGTAGGTGTGGGTCAAGTCCCAGGAGGGTGGGGGTCAGGTCACAAGAAGCTGCAGTCAGTCAAGGACCACTGAGACTCCACATACACCGCACAAGTCACCTACCTCACACATACATACACACACACACATACACACACAACACACACAACACACACAACACACACAACACACACAACACACACAACACACACAACACACATATCCAGATTCACACATACACTCCCCCCCTCCCCACAGACATCTCACTCCTTCACCTGATCCTTCCCCTCCCTCTTTCACCCTCCCCACCTCTCCCTCCTTCCCCCTCTCCCTCTCCCACTCACCCACTTGCTTCTCCCTCCTTCCCACTCCCACTCCCCCTCCCCACTCCTCTCCCACATAGCCACAGTTCCTCCTCTACCTCCCCCCCCACACTCTGACATACACACTACTAACCTAGCACACAGAATTACATAGGTTTCCCACTCTGAGGCAATCAGGATAAAACAAAAATGGGTTGCCAGAGAGCAACAAGAAAAACCAAGGGGCAGGAGGAGGAAGCTGCAAAGGAAGATTGGGCAGGAGAGCTCATAAAAAAGGGAATATGAATGGGAAAAGAAACTAGAAGAACTTAGCATGAGAATGGAAGAGAGGATAGATATGGAAAGCAGGAAGTGGGAGGTGCAAGTCAAAGCAGCAGAGGCCAGGATACAGAGTTTAGAAGAGGAACTGAAAAATCTGAAACGGGATATGCAGTGGGAGAATGATAGGGTGAGGTCAGTCTTTGTGTATGGGCTCCAGGAAGTTGAAGGGGAAACATATGAAGCAAGAAAACAAGGGAAAAAAAGCAATTGAAAGCATCATGAAAGCAATAGGAGAAGACGACATGACCCAGCTGGAAAATTTTCGGAGAATAGGGGGGTTTGTAAAAAAGAGAACCCGGCCAGTGAAAGTGACCTTCAAGGCAGAATCGACTCGGAACAGGATTCTGCAGGAGAAAGCACGATTAAGGGACATGCCGGCATACAGGAAGGTGTATCTTGACCGCGACAGAATACAAGAAGAAAGGCAGAAACTAAGAGAGAGATGGTACAAAGGCGAAAGGAGGAAAGAGAGGAGATGGAGAAGACAGACAGGAGATCCCAGACACAGGAAGAAGATCAAATACAGCCCCCCTCACAACTTCCTATAGAAGCCTCCCAACCAGGTCAACCTCAGTGCAACCAAACACTCTAAACCAAAACACCCATGCCACGTCCAATGCCCCCACCCACTGCATTACAAACTCCACCCCACAGAAACCACACATAGTTCCTTATCAGGTCTCCCACTTCCCCAACCCCAATACACCTCCCAGACCACAGTCTTAGAAAAGAAGTTGAAGGTGTGGTATACAAATGCAGATGGAATAACAAATAAGTATGAGGAGTGGCACGAAAGAATCAAGGAGACATCCCCAGACTTAATAGCACTCACAGAAACAAAACTCACCAGAATAATAACAGATTCAATCATTCCATCCGGATATCAAATCCTCAGGAAAGACAGAGTGAGGAGAGGGGGAGTTGCACTGCTCATTAACAACCAGTTGGGTTTTGAGAAAATGGAAGGAATGGATGGCACGGGCGAAAGGGACTACTTAGTAGGAGCAATCCAGTCTAAAGGTCATAAGGTTATAATTGCAGTAATATACAACCCACCACAGAACTGCAGGAGGCCAAGAGAAGAATACGATGGGAGCAACAGAGCAATGATCGACACACTAGACGAGGTGGCCAGGAGAGCACACATTGGGGAGCAAAGTTACTAGTTATGGGTGATTTCAATCACAAGTAGATTGACAGGGAAAACCTTCAGCCCAATGGGGGTCCCGAAACATGGAGAGCCTAGATGATGGATGTGGTACTGGAAAACCTCATGCATCAACATGTTAGAGACACTACCAGAGAGAGAGAGGAGAGGATGAACCAGCAAGACTGGACCTTGTATTTACCTTGAGTAGTTTGGACATCTAGGATATCATGTATGAAAGGCCCCTGGGAGCTAGTGATCATGTGGTTCTGTGCCTCGAATACATAGTTGAGCTCCAAGTGGAGATAGTAGCAGGAATAGGGTGGGAAAACCAAACTACAAAAGGGGGAACTACTCAGGCATGAGGAACTTTCTGCAAGACATTCAGTGGGAGAGGGAACTGACGGGAAAACCAGTACAAGAAATGATGGACTATGTGGCAACAAAATGCAAGGAGGAAGATATAATGAGAAGAACAGAAAGAGTCCTTGGTTCACCCAAAGGTGTAGGGAGGCAAAAACTAGGTGTACTAGAGAATGGAAAAGGTACAGAAGAGAGAGAACTCAGGAAAATAAAGAGAATAGCCGAAGAGCCAGAAACGAATATGCACAGATAAGAAGGGAGGCTCAGTGACAATATGAAAATGACATAGCATCGAAAGTCAAGTCTGACCCGAAGCTGTTGTACAGCCACATCAGGAGGAAAACAACAGTCAAGGACGAGGTAATCAAACTTAGGAAGGGTGATGGGGAATTCACAAGAAACGACCGAGAAGTATGTCAGGAGCTGAACACGAGATTTAAAGAAGTATTTACAGTGGAAACCAGTAGGACTCCAGGAAATTAGAACAGGGGGGTACACCAGCAAGTGCTGGATGAGGTACATATAACCAAGGAGGAGGAGAAGAAGCTGCTATGCGAACTTGACACCTCAAAGGCTGTGGGACCAGGCAACATCTCTCCATGGGTCCTTAAAGAGGGAGCAGAGATATTGTGTGTACCATTAACAAACATCTTCAACACATCATTTGAAACTAGGCAACTCCCCGAGGTATGGAAGATGGCAAATGTAGTCCCAATTTTTAAAAAGGGAGACAGACATGAGCCTCTAGACAACAGACCTGTATCACTAACGTGTATAGTATGCAAGGTCATGGAGAAGATCATCAGGAGGAGAGTGGTGGAGCACCTGGAAAGAAACAAGTGTATAATTGACAACAAGCACGGTTTCAGGGAAGGAAAATCCTGTGTCACAAACCTACTAGAGTTTTATGACAAGGTGACATAAGTAAGATAAGAGAGAGAGAGGTTGATCGACTGCATTTTTTTGGACTGCAAGAAGGCCTTCGACTCAGTTCCTCACAAGATTTTACTTCAAAAGCAAGAGGATCAGGCACACATAACAGGAAAGACACTGCGATGGATCAGAGAATACCTGACAGGGAGGCAACAACGAGTCATGGTACGTGATGAGGTATAAGAGTGGGCGCCTGTGACAAGCACGGTTCCACAGGAGTCAGTCCTAGGACCTGTGCTGTTCTTGGTATATGTGAACGACATAACGGTAGGGATAGACTCAGAAGTGTCCTTGTTTGCAGATGATGTGAAGTTAATGAGAAGAATCAAATCGAATGAGGATCAGGCAGGACTACAAAGAGACCTGGACAGGCTACAAGCCTGGTCCAGCAACTGGCTCCCTTAGTTTAACCCTGCCAAATGCAAAGTCATGAAGATTAGGAAAGGGCAAAGAAGACCGCAGACACAATATAGTTTAGATGGCCAAAGACTGCAAACCTCACTCAAGGAAAAAGATCTTGGGGTGAGTATAACACCGAGCATATCTCCTGAGGCGCACATCAATCAGATAACTGCTGCAGCATACGGGCGCCTGGCAAACCTACGTATAGCGTTCCGATACCTCAGTAAGGATTTATTTATTTATTTATTTATTTAGTAATTTTAGCATACATACAGAGGTACAAAAAATACAGGTAAGAGCAGCATGCCAAAGCCACTTATATGCATAGCATTACGGGCTGGCTTAAAATTAACTTAAGATTAACTAAGCATTGATGAAATCAGTGATAAGACATTATTGTAAACAGATAACTATAAAGCACAAATGAGTATTACAAAGACAGGTCCTATGGTTGCTTGCATTGTTGTTCATTCAGTAGAATGGAGTATTCTGTTAGGTAGTGTATTTAAAAAAAATAACAAAGTTAGGTTTAACATTTGTGTGATATAATTGTGAGTAACATTTAGGATATACAATTTATAAGGTTCAGTTATTCAGTATTTATTTGGTTTTGAGTGAGTAAGTGATCTTTGAGAAGAGACTTGAATTTATAAACAGGTAGTGTTTCTTTTATATTTACAGGTAATGAATTCCAGATTTCAGGGCCTTTTATGTGCATTGAGTTTTTGCATAGCGTGAGATGGACACGAGGAACATCAAAGAGTGATCTGTGCCTTGTGTTATGGTCATTTGTTCTGCTGAGGTTGGCAAGGAGATGTTTGAGGGGAGGGTTAATATCAGAGTTAAGTGTTCTATGTATGTAATAGGTGCAGTAATAAGTATGGATGTTTTGTATGGTGAGTAGGTTGAGTGTTTTGAATATTGGTGGAGTGTGCTGCCTGTAGTGAGAATTTGTTATCATTCTAACTGCAGCCTTTTGTTGGGTAATTAGTGGTCTGAGATGGTTAATTGTTGTTGAGCCCCATGCACAAATTCCATAGGTGAGATAGGGGTAAATAAGACAGTGATAGAGGGCCAGGAGGGCTGACTGTGGAACATAGTACCGTATCTTCGATAGTATGCCTACAGTCTTGGAAATTTTCTTAGAAATTTGTTGTATATGTGTATGAAATTTGAGTCTATTATCAAGGTGGATTCCTAAGAATTTTCCCTCTGTTAGCTTTGTGATAGGTGATCCGTTTATCGTTATGTTAAGAGGGACATCTGTAGCTCTGTTACCAAACTGAATGAAGTAGGTTTTGTCAATGTTTAGTGTAAGTTTGTTAGTCCTCATCCAGGTAGATATTTTCTGTAGTTCGATGTTTACAGTATTGGCTAGCGTGACTGGGCTCGGGTGAGAGAAGACGTATGTAGTGTCATCTGCAAAAAGTGTGGGTTTGAGTAACTGCGAAGCATTTGGTAGGTCATTTATGTATAGGAGAAAGAGAAGAGGGCCAAGGACACTTCCCTGTGGGACACCAACTGTAATTGGTTGTGCGGAAGAGCTTGCCCCATTTGCGTACACATATTGGCTTCTGTTGCTGAGGTAAGACTTGAGGTAGTTGAGGGAGTGCCCTCTAATACCATAGTGTGACAATTTTACGTGGAGCAAGTCATGGTAAACTGTATCAAAAGCTTTACGTAAGTCAATGAAGATCCCCAGTTGGACTTCTTTTTTCTCTATTGCAGTGTATATATGTTCTAGCATGTGTATAATAGCATCATTAGTATTTTTATTAGGCCTGAATCCAAATTGGCAGGGGTTGAGAATGTTTTGGGAGATGAGGTAGGAGTAGATTCGTTTATGAATTAATTTTTCGAAGATTTTTGAGAGAGGGTGTAAATTGGATATTGGCCTATAGTTATTCAACTCTGTTTGGTCTCCTCCTTTATGGATCGGGGTGACCCTTGCTATTTTGAGAGCTGTAGGGAAGGTGGAGGATTCAATGGATTTGTTAAAGAGTGTTGCAATGATTGGTGATAGTACTTGTGACACTTTTTTGTATATAAAGGGTGGTAAGGTATTTAAATCTCCTGCCTTGTTTTTTAGTGCGTTGATAATAAGGGAGACTTCGTATGGGTTAGTCGGAGCTAGGAGCAGTGTGTTCGGGTAGTTGCCAGTGAGATAGTCATTTGGTGGGGTATCTGAGCTTGGGATTTTATTGGCAAGGTTTTGTCCTATAGTGGAGAAGAAATCATTGAGTCTGTTTGCTGTTTCTGTTGGTGGGAGTTGGGGTTCATCTGATTTTGCTAATTTTATTTCGCTATTTCGTGATATCTTTTTTGTTCCCAGAATTTCTGATAGGGTCTTCCAGGTCTTTTTTATATCACCTCGTAAGTTGGATAATCTGTTCTCATAATACAATTTTTTTGCCCTTCTTATCAGGCTGGTTAGGATTGACGAGTAACGTTTTGTTTGGTCTCTGGTTATGTGACCCATTCTGTACTGTTTTTCATATCGGTGTTTTGTATTTATGGATTTGAGAATGCTGGGTGTTAGCCAGGGACTGTTCAGTCTCTTAGCTGTCATCTGTTTAGTTTTTTTAGGGCAGTGCTTGTTATAGAGGTATTGGGTCTTTTTTAGAAAATTATTAAAACATTCGTCAATATCTGTATAGATTTCTAGCTCAGTGTGCCAGTCAATGTTTGTTACTGCTGTTGTGAAATTATTAATGGCTGCCTCATTGTGAAGTATGAAGGTGACTTTAGTAGTGTCTTGGGGTATTTTACCAAGAGTTGTTATGAGGAAAGTAGGGTAGTGGTCTGTGGTATTATCTGTAATTATGCCTGATTTTAAAGGGGATATGGTGTTGGTCCAGATGTGGTCAAGTAGGGAAACACTAGTCTCCGTAACTCTTGTAGGTTTTGTTACTGTTGGTAGTAACATACAGTTACTCATTGTGTTTGTGAATTCAGTAACGTGTGGGTCCTGGTCTTGCAGGAGATTTATATTGAAGTCACCTGAGAGTAGTAAGTGATCTTTGTTCATGCGTGCATCAGTTATCATACTTCCTAGGTTTTGACTAAATTGGCTAATGTTTGACTGTGGAATTCTGTAGATGTTTATCAATGTGAGAGGTTTTTGTAGGTATTTGGATTTGAATTTAGCTATTATATATTCCCCATGTTCATCCCTTGTGCAAGTATTAGTGATACATTCTAGTTGGTCTGAGTAGTATATGGCTGTGCCACCCCCTTGTTGGTCTGGCCTACAGTTGTGTATGGCTGTGTAGCCAGGAATGGTATAGACATCTGTAGTATCAGGCTTTAGCCAGGTTTCAGTTAGTGTAATGATGGACATATTGGCATGTAAGGAATTTAGTAATGCTATGAGGTCATCGTAATGCTTGCTTAAAGATCTGATATTGTAGTTAAAGATAGTTATGTTGTTGTTGGCACTGAGAAGTGTCTTTGATTGTTCTGCTGTGTAGTAATTACAGTAACTGTTTGATTCATTTAAGTCATTAAATAAGAGGTTGGTATCAGGATCGATGCTTGTAATCATAAGATTTGTAGTGAATCTATAGTTAGAATTAAGTATAAGACAAAGTAAATATTCTAAAGCTAAAAAAAATAGCACTTGAATTATTTAACAAATGTAAAAATAATGAGCTAAGGTAGTTTTTTAAAGCTAAAATAAAGGAGACAATATAAAAGGGACTAAAATAATTTGTGGTGAACAAATAAAGTGATGATCAAATAATGGAGCTTGGGAATATGATAGTAGGTAGTACTTTAAAGGTAATTCTTTAAAGTTAGAATTATAATATAAAATTATAATATAAAAGGGACTAATATAAGTTGTGGTGAACAATAAAGTGGTAATCAAATAATTGCACTAAGGTCTAATATAATGACTTTTGTGGAGTCTATGTTTTGAGCTGGAATGAGCTATGGTACAACTAGATTTAATCTAATAATATAACAATACAAATTAAAAATAGCACCAGACTCTCACTAGTAATTGCAATATGGTCTAATATAATGAATTTGATATTGACTATAGTACAACTGAGTTTAATCTAATAATATGAAAAAGGAACAAGACTCTCAATTGTAATTGCACTAAGGTCTTATATAAGTTGTTTACAAGAATTAGAGTATAACTAGATTTAGGTTGACAAGATAAAATATACAAGTTAAGTTAGCAAAAGAATAAAAAAAGTAGAAAAAAAAATATATGAGGTAGTTAGTACTAGTTAGCAAAAGATAGTTAAGGGTCTTGAACAATAATATAATTGAAATATACACTAATTGCACACACAATATAGTCACTAAGATATGAAAACAATCTTAGAGTAGGAATTATAATATAAACTTATAATATAAAAATACAAATTGAAATGGTACTTGCAATTGCACTAGAGTCTGGTATATGTTGTTGACAAGATCAGGAGTATAACTAGATTTAAATTGACAAAATATAATTCACAATTAAAGTACCAAAAGAATAATAGTAAAAAATAACAAGGGTAATGTCTTGGTTATAATATGATAGTAAGATGGTAGAAAGGTACACAGGTACACAGGTACACAGGTACAAAGGATAATATAAAGGTTGGAGTTGAATATACAAACTTGGAAATTTGGCAACAAAATGTTATGGGAAGAATAAAATAATGTTTAATGTACAAAAGTAAAATTGACTGGTAGTAAATATGGTGTTTAATAAAATTTTAGTAAGTAATAATGATTACAAAAAAGTGAAAAAGTAATGTTTATTTCATTCAATATTGCACTGGTAGTTATACTAGAGGTTATATGGCAGTACAAGGTAATTAAGAGTACTCTAAGATAGTAAATGTGGTATAAAACAGGTAAAGGTAATTAGACAAGTAATGGTTATTAAATGTCAAAAATGTTAAGAGTAAATTGAAATTATAGTAAGAATGATAATTATTAATTTTAGTAAGTAATATCAATTGATAGTATTTAAAAAAATATGAGGTAGTAATATGGACAGAGAAAGTATCAATTCAGCTAATGTTTAAGCAAACAATAGTAAATAACAAAATTACATAAGGTGACTTATGCTTACTAGTAAAATCACAAAATGAGGTAGTTGATTATTTAATTACTAAGAGGTTGTACTATGAAATTTGAACAATAATGGAGCTAAACATTCACTACACTACGTAGGCTTTTAAGTTGGACATTGTTTAGTTATTCTCTGTAAGATCAGTATCCCTGAGAAATCGTGATAGATCATTCTCGTTCGTGATTGTGTACAGTTGACCTACATTTGTTTTCCTAACAAGAATTTTTCCATCTCGTGTGAAGCATTGGTGTATTGTGTCGTTATTCTCCCGCTTAAGTTTTCTGACTCTATACAGGAGGTTCTGACGTTTTTTGGTAAGACACTCATTTATGTATACCTCTTTCTTTACTTTAATAGATGCAATAATTAAGTCTTTTTTCCTGTCATGTGAGTGGAATCTAAGCATAATACTTTTTCTACTATGGGATCCTAGTAACCTGGCTTCTTTTATTTCTACCATGGGATCCTAGTAACCTGGCTTCCTTTATTTCAGACTCTGGTACAATAACACTTGTTTGGTCCTTTATGATCTGCAGAGTAATTTCTTTACTGTTTGTTTGGTTCATATCACTGGGAAAAAGTGGACTGTTAACTATTACTGCGTCGGATAGTTTATCTTGTTCCGTTTTATCTTCTTGGAGAGCAAAGTAGTCACTGAACTGGTTATCTAAGTTGTTCTTCCATTCTTTTACTGCTTCTTCAACCTTTGTATTAAGAGATATTATTTGTTGGGTATGGCTATCTATGACTGCTTGGATGGTCTTGTCACAGTTAGTCATTCCTGGTGTTGATAACTTTTGTTCAAGACTGAGGATTTTGTTCTCGAGTTGTGTCATCCTGGTGTCTTGTTTTGTTAGCGTCTCTCGAAGATTCATATTTTCAATAACTAAGTTGGAGATGCATGTTTTTAGGGTATCTGGATCGTTGGTCATACCTGAGAGACTACTTGGTAGGTTGAATCCGGGGAAGAGAGGGGAGGATGGGCTGGTGGCAGCCATGTTTGTTGTTATTGTGGTGTCGCCTTGAGTGGTGGTGAGTGGGGTGGTTGCTGGGCCGGCGTCCTCCTGGCTACACTTGTTGAATAGTTGATTTTTCGGTGTTTTCTTGCTGGCCTTGGTGCTGTTTCCTCTTAGATTGCGCCTCATAATACTACAGGAATTGTTGTAGTTAAGAAGAAGTTGTAGTATACAAAGCTTAGGGTTACGTTGTTCTGCTGGCAGCGGGGTGTTGCTTTCGGTTTGTGGGAAGTCTTCCTTTGGTCTCTATTATTTTCGTTTTGTAGGTTTCACTGTTGGTAATCTTTGGTCATTCTGGGTGCTACGTTGGGTAGTGCAGTTTTGCTTGTAACTAGGTCATCATAGGAGCATTGGTAGCTCTGATAGTTGGAGAAAAGTACGGAGCCTGGAAGTCGCTGCTGCCGCTGCCGCTAACCGCTCGTTCAAGACTCTGTATACCATTTACGTCAGGCCCATACTGGAGTATGCAGCACCAGTTTGGAATCCACACCTAGTCAAGCACGTCAAGAAATTAGAGAAAGTGCAAAGGTTGCAACAAGACTAATCCCAGAGCTACGGGGATTGTCCTACGAAGAAAGGTTGAGGGAAATCGACCTGACGACACTGGACGACAGGGGGGTCAGGGGAGACATGACAACGACATATAAAATGCTGCACAGAATAGACAAGGTGGACAAAGATGGGATGTTCCAAAGATGGGACACAGAAACAAGAGGCCACAATTGGAAGTTGAAGACTCAAATGAATCAAAGGGATGTTAGGAAGCATTTCTTCAGTCATAGAGTAATCAGGCCGTGGAATAGCCTTGAAAATGACGTAGTGGAGGCGGGAACCATACATAGTTTTAAGGCGAGGTATGATAAAGCTCATGGGACAGGGAGAGAGAGGACCTAGTAGCAATCAGTGAAGAGGCAGGGCCAGGAGCTATGATTCGACCCCTGCAACCACAAATAGGTGAGTACACACGCACACACACTCACACACACACACACAGACACACACACACACACAAACTCACAACCAAACCACATAACTGCTTCGGCATATGGGCGCCTACCAAGCCTCAGAACAGCATTCCGACATTTTAATAAGGAATCGTTCAGGACCCTGTACACCGTGTACGTTAGGCCCATTTTGGAGTATGCAGCACCAGTTTGGAACCCACACCTAGCCAAGCACGTAAAGAAACTAGAGAAAGTGCAAAGGTTTGCAACAAGACTAGTCTCAGAGCTAAGAGGTATGTCCTACAAGGAGAGGTTAAGGGAAATCAACCTGATGACACTGGAGGACAGGAGAGATGGGGGGACATGATAATGACATACAAAATACTGAGAGGAATTGACAAGGTGGACAAAGACAGGATGTTCCAGAGATTGGACACAGTAACAAGGGGACACAGTTGGAAGTTGAATACACAGATGAATCACAGGGATGTTAGGAAGTATTTCTTCAGCCACAGAGTAGTCAGAAAGTGGAATAGTTTGGGAAGCGATGTAGTGGAGGCAGGATCCATACATAGCTTTAAGCTTAGGTATGATAAAGCTCACATTTCAGGGAGAGTGACCTAGTAGCAACCAGTGAAGAGGCGGGGCCAGGAGCTTGGACTCGACCCCTGCAAGCTCAACTAGGTGAGTACAACTAGGTGAGTACACAACATTAAGGCACTCCTGTTTCAAGCAGTCACTCTATCCATCTCCTTCCCTCCCCCTTCCCCCTCATCCCCTCCCCATTCCCCCTCTTCCCCTACACCTTCACTCCCATCTCACTCTCTCTATCTATCTATCTCTCCTATATACACATATACACACACAAACACACACATACATGCCATCTCTACCCCTCCCCTTAACCATCTCTCCCCACCCCCTCACCATCTCTCCCCCTCCCCCTAACCATCTAAACCCCTCCCCCAACCCCCTAATCATCTCTCCCCTCCCCCTAACCATCTCTTCCCTCCCCCTAACCATCTCTCCCCTTCATTCTCTGGTGCAATGGGGCAAACAAGACCTAGGATGAGAGCCAAGGGTCTGACGGATGAATCTGGGAGGGAGGATTGGGAGGTAGAGCTCAAAGAAAGAGAGGAAGACTGGGGAAGGAAGCTAGACGAGCTTGGATGGAAGATGGAGGAGACGTTAGCAGCAGAGAGCAGAAAGTGGGAGCAACATGCCACAGTAGCAGAAGCCAAGATACAGAGCTTAGAAGAGGAGCTGAGAAATCTGAAACAGACTTGAAAAAAAATAATAATACAGACATAGCATCAGGAATATCTATTTCAGACACAGACACTTGACTGGAGGGAGCAAGGAAGCTATACTGTATGCAAAGGTCCTGTCAGACCCACATGGGGCCAAGACAAAGACAGGGAGCACAGTAGAACCAAATGAGAGGTCAAGAGACATTTAAGGAACCAGGACATATTCAGGGACTCTACCAGACACTTGTGGGGGCCAGGAGCAGGTGAGCAGGCAAGACAAACCAATGAGCATAGGGGCCACAGCTAGGGAAGAGATTGAAGGAAGGAACACTCCAAGGGAAGGAACTAAAACACCTCAGAGGATGTGATGGGAGACAGTGGGAGAGAGAAAGGGAGAGATCAGTTTTTTGTCTATGGGCTCCAGGAAACTGAATGGGAAACCTATGATGAAAGAAAACAGGAGGAGAAAAATGTGATTGAAGGTATCATGAAGGTGATAGGCGAGGGTGACATGACCCAGGTGGCAAATTTTCGGAGAATTTAGTAGTTCGCAAGGAGAAGGAAACCACCTCTCAAAGTAATTTTCAAGGCAGAATCAACTCGAACCATGATCCTGCAGGAGAAAGCACAGCTTTCTCCTACAGGATCATGGTTCAAGAGATGAACTGGAGTTTGTCTGTCAGCTGTACATGACCTCCCAGTACCTCGATTGAGACAGAACACAGGAGGAAAGGATGATACTGAAAGAGAGAGTGCAAAAACGAAAGTAGGAATGGGAAGAAATGACAAAGAAAAGCAGAATAACCCAGGCACAGGTGGAAGGGCAAACACCCCCCCCCCCAGAAATACCTGCAGAAGGAATCCAACCACGACACCCCCAAGGCACCTGAACAAATCTAAACCAATAATCACACACTGATCCCTCTGTCCCCACCCCCCCACAACGAATCCTACCCCTAGAGCAACCTCCAATGGGAACTCTGCCCCCCCCCCCCACACAACAACCCATAGGCCCCTGACAGGGCTTCTGTTCTCCCAACCCCAATATTCCCCCAGGACAACAGTTTTAGAACAGAAGCTCAAGGTTTGGTACATGAATGCACATGGATTAACGAATAAATATGAGGAGTGGCATGAAAGAATCAATGAGAAGTCCCCAGACATCATAGCAGCTACAGAAACAAAACTCACTAACACAAAAACAGATGCTGTCTTCCCACCAGGATATCAGATCATGAGGAAAGATATAAGGCACAGAGGTGTAGGAGGGGTTGCAATGCTTGTAAAAAACCGATGGAAATTCAAGAAAATAGGAGGCATAGACGAGATTGGAGAAAGGGACTACATAGTAGGTGCACTTCAGTCTGGGGAGCACAAGGTAGTCATTGCAGTGATGTATAATCTGCCATAGAACAGCAGGAGGCCAAGAGAGGACTATGAAGAGAGCAACAGAGCAATGGTGGACACACTTGCTGAGGTGGAAAGTAGCACTCACTCGAGCAGAGCAAAGTTGCTGGTTAAAGGCGATTTCAACCACAAGATTGACTGGGAAAACCTGGAGCCACACGGGGGTCCTGAAACATGGAAAGCCAAGATGATGAATATGGTACTGGAAAACCTCATGCGCCAACATGATAAGGACACTACCAGGGTGAGAGGGGAGGGCAAACCAGCAAGACTGGACCTTGTGTTCACCCTGGGCAGTTCAGACAATGAGGACATCACATATGAGAGTCCCCTAGGAGCTAGTGACCACGTGGTTCTGTGCTTTGAATACATAATAGAGTTACAAGTGGAGAGGGTAACAGATGTTAAATGGGAAAAGCCAGACTTTAAAAGAGGGGATTACATAGGTTTGAGGAACTTCCTGAAAGAGGTTCAGTGGGACAGAGAACTGGTAGGAAAGTCAGAAAACGAAATGATGGAATATGTAACAACAAAATTCAAGGAGGCAGAGGAAAGATTTATTACCAAGGGCAACAGAAATAATGGGAAGACCAGAATGAGCCCCTGGTTTACCCGACAGTGTAAGGAGGCAAAAATAGAGAGATTAGTCATAGAGCCAGGAATGAGTATGCACAGGTAAGGAGGGAGGCCCAGAAAAAGTATGAAAACAACATGGCATCGAAAGTCAAGTCTGACCCGAAACTGTTGTACAGCCACATCAGGAGTAAGACAAGTCAAAGACCAGGTGATGCGGCTGAAGACAGAAGGTGGGGAACTCACAAGAAACGATAAGGAGGTATGTAAGGAGCTTAACAGGAGATTTAAGGAAATTTTTACAGTAGAGACAGGGACGACAGCACGGGGGGGAGGGGGAACATCAACAGGGAATACACCAACAAGTGTTGGATGACATATGAACAACGGAGGAGGAGGTGCAGAAGTTGCTCAGTGACCTTGTTACCTCAAAGGCCATGGGACTGGACAACATCTCCCTGTGGGTCCTAAGAGAAGGAACAGAGATGCGGTGCATGCCCCTAACCACATGCTTCAATACATCCCTTGAAACTGGGCAACTTCCTGAGATATGGAAGACTGCAAATGTACTCCCCTTTTTTAAGAAAGGAGACAAAAACGATGCACTAAACTACAGACTAGTGTCTCTGACGTGTATAGTATGCAAAGTCATGGAGAAGATTATCAGGAGGAGAGTGGTGGAGCACCTGGAACAGAACAAGATTATAAATGACAGCCAGCATGGATTCATGGAAGGCAAATCCTGTGCCACAAACCTTCTGGAGTTTTATGACAAGGTAACAGAAGTAAGACACGAGAGAGAGGGGTGGTTGGATTGCATTTTCCTGGGCTGCAGGAAGGCCTTCGACACAGTTCCTTACAAGAGATTAGAGCAGAAGCTGGAGGATCAGGCAGGTATAACAGGGAGGGCACTGCAATGGATCAGAGATTACCTGACAGGGAGTCAACAACGAGTCATGCTACGTGATGAGGTATCACAGTGGGCGCCTGTGACGAGCGAGGTCCCACAGAGGTCAGTTCTAGGACCAGTTCTATTTTTGATATATGTGAATGACATGATGGAAGGGATAGACTCTGAAATGATGATGTGAAGTTGATGAGAAGAATTAAATCGGATGATGATCAGGCAGGACTACAAAGAGGCCTAGACAGACTGGACACTTGGTCCAGAAACTGGCTTCTCGAATTTAACCCTGAACCATGCCAAATGCAATGTCATGAAGATTGGGGAAGTGCAAAGAAGACTGCAGACAGAGTGTAGGTTAGGTAACCAAAGACTGAAAAACCTGGCTCAAGGAGAAAGATCGTGGGGTGAGTATAACACCGAGCATGTCTCCAGAAGCACACATCAACCAGATAACTGCTGCAGTATATGGGCGCCTGGCAAACCTGAGAACAGCGTTCCGATACCTTAGTAAGGAATCGTTCAAGACACTGTACACCGTGTACGTCAGGCCCATACTGGAGTATGCAGCACCTGTTTGGAACCCGCACTTGATAAAGCACGTCAAGAAACTAGAGAAAGTGCAAAGGTTTGTGACAAGGTTAGTTCCAGAGCTAATGGGAATGTCCTATGAAGAAAGGTTAAGGGAAATCGGCCTGACGACAATGGAGGACAGAAGAGATAGGGCTTACATGATAACGACATACAAAATACTGAGAGGAATTGATAAGGTGGACAAAGACAGGATGTTCCAGAGATGGGACACAGTAACAAGGGGACACAGTTGGAAGTTGAAGACACAGATGAATCACAGGGATGTTAGGAAGTATTTCTTCAGCCACAGAGTAGTCAGGAAGTGGAATAGTTTGGGAAGCGATGTAGTGGAGGCAGGATCCATACACAGCTTTAAGCAGAGGTATGATAAAGCTCATGGTTCAGGGAGAGTGACCTTGTAGCGACCAGTGAAGAGGCGGAGCCAGGAGCTTGGACTCGACCCCTGCAACCTCAACTAGGTGAGTGAGTACACACACACACACACACACACACACACACACACACACCCACACACACACACACACACACACACACACACACACACACACACATACACACACAAGTGGTAATGCCTTATTTACATTAAGCAAAGTCAGGGTATTTCTCCAGAATGGTCTGCAATATACCACTGTGGATAAAATACTTTGCCATATCTTGAGCATTTCTGAGTGAGTTGTCTCTTAGTCCATTAATTTTATCACACTCCAGTACATAATGACGCAAGGTGTGACAATAGTCCATCTGGCAAAGTTTACATTTCGTTTGGTCTACATCTGGTGGTGGTGCTTTAACCTACCAAAGATACTTGTAACCCAGCCGGAGCCGGACGGTAGTGACATCCAAGAGTCTGCTTATTTTGTTGGATGCACCATAGACATGTGGCTCCTCCTGCATTATAGACATGTGACTCCTCCTGCATGATAGACATGTGGCTCCTCCTACATGACAGACATGTGGCTCCTCCTGCATGATAGAATGATGACAGATGGACTGACTGGTGTCAGTCTCCCTGAGTCTTAAGTCAATAAAATTCAGTTGAAGTTCTTTTCGTATTATTGTTCTCAAACTGCTAACTGACAACCCAAGATTGTAATCTACTCCCTCTTTGAAAGCATACAGCTTTGCCAATTTATCAGTTCTATCATGCATCCTAAGACCAATGCAAGATGGAAACTTCAGCATAAGCACTCTGGCTCTACTGTCCACAGTCCTACCATACCTGTGTCTGGCTTCTGACACAAGCATGCCACAATTTATGAGTTGAGAGCATTTACAGATGAGAGAGAATCAGTTACAATTAAAGTGTCAGTCTTAGATACATGGACGCATATCAGTGCAAGGAGTATGACAAACAGTTCTGTCTGAAGGGTAGAGGCCCAATTATTGATGCTTGCTCCAATTTCTGGGAGAGAGCCATCACTCTGTATGACAACAGCAGCACTACCAGCTGCACCAGTGGATTGATGAACAGAATCATCAACGTAAATAGTTTGTGAGACAGTGTGCTGTGTGACTAAATTATCAATACAGCTTAAGGCATCATGTTTGGCTTCAGGGCGAAGCTTTGATGCGATTTAAGAAATGATTTGAGGGTAAATGGAGGAGTAGTAGTTTGGAATGGGGTAATATCCCATGGAGCGGAGAAGTGTCATTGTTGCCCTACTTGACATAGATCAAGTAGGTGGTTCATGCGGAGGTCGGTTCCAGTTTTTTTTATCCATCTGGGGGGGGGGTGTTCACCAGTACTGTGGAAAGTTTGGAGGGCTTCTGTGCAGGGGTGTGAATGGGCTTTCCTGAGCATATTAACCCATAATAGGATATTTCTTTCAGTAATACGATCTCTGATGCTTGGAATATCAAGTTCTTTTTGCATATTTAAAATTTTGGCAGTATGAGGGCATCCAAAAATAACCCTCATTACTTCGTTCTGCAGTTTTTCCAGCCTTCCAAGCTTCCAGTCACACACATGTGCAAGTAGTGGCGCAGCATAATCAACCAATGATTTAATATAAACAAGGTACTACATCATTTTCACAATTTTAACATTAGCACCATACCTGGGGTGAAGCCCTGCCACAAATCTAAGTGCTCTTAGTCGTTCTTTGTATTGGCGACAAAGTCTTGTTACAACAGGTCCAAGTAGTGGAACCTCAAAGCCTAGATACCTGTATCTGCTTACATATTCTAGAAGAAACCCATCATGCAACTGGATCTTACGAACTGTGCCTCTCTGCCGAGGAGGACGTCTGTTGAGTATCTTTGTTTTATCAGTAGAGATTATTAACCCCAGGTCCTGACACGAGGCTAGTACATGATTAAGAATGTTTTGAGTGTTGGAGAATCCCGTGGTGTGAATGATTACATCATCAGCAAAACTAAAAAAGAGAACTGGGTGGTTTTCATTAGGTTAGCTGATGATGGGGTGTGTTAAGGAGACGAGATGTTTTTTAACAGTAGTTTAGAAAATGGTGGTTGAGTCTGCGGTTCTAGAGCTTTCATGCAGAGATTCTAGGCCCTTTCATGTACATCGGATTTATGTATAGGTTTAGCTGAACACGGGGAATGTCACACCCAAGAAGCTCATTGTTACTAATTACTTCCTTAAATCACTTGTTAGAGCAACTGCTCAAGAAGAAATTTCTCACCTAGCTGGTAGTAATAAGTTATCACAAGTTATATACACTGATGGATCTAAACAGGAGTCTTCTGGCAGGGCTGCATCTGCTCTTGTTGCCACCTCCCTAGTTAAGAACCATAATAAATTTGTTGAGTTAGGCATAAGAATTAACAAGTGGGCGTCTACACTGCAAACTGATTTGTTTGCAATCCTAATGGCGCTAAAGCTAACCTATGACACTGAGCTTGACTCTGTCATCATTACTGATTCTACGTCATCAATGACTCATATAATGACACCAACAACATGCCCATTGGAGAAGCCTGGTATAGATACTCAAAAATCAGGGACAGAGGAATTAATGTACATTTGCTATGGATCCCATCACACATTGGATTACTCCTTCATGATAAAGTTGATATGTTAAGCAAGAAGAGTACCCAGAAGGAGAATGTAGATTATAATTTTTGTATATAAGAAGAGAAGTAAATAATGAAAATGATTGTTATAGGAATGTAGTTAGAAGTCTGAGTTGGTCTAAAACCCACCTTGATGTACAAAAATACAGATGTAGTATACACAGGCTTTGCAAAAGCTGTTGACAAGTGTGACTATAGTGTATTAGCACTCAAAATGTGTGATAAAAGAATAACTGGAAAAGTTGGTAGATGGATCTACAACTTCCTGAAAAATAGAACACAAAGAGTAATAGTAAACAGAGTAATGTCCCAGGCAGCCACGGTAAAAAGCTTTGTTCCACAAGGCACAGTACTCGCTCTCATTCTATTCCTCATCCTCATTTCTGACATAGACAGGGATGTAAGCCATACCTCCATGTCTTCCTTTGCGGATGACACCTGGATCACCATGGTAGTGACCTCCTTCGAAGACACTGCGAGACTCCAAGTGGACATCAACCAAATCTTCGAATGGTTCACTCAAAACAGTATGAAGTTCAACGAGGAGAAATTTCACCTACTCAGATATGGAAATCTTGAAGAAATTAAAAATGTGTCAGGGTATACGACAAATTCTAACCATACGATAGAGCGGAAAAGTAATGTGAAGGACCTAGGAGTGATAATGTCATAGGACATCGCCTTCAAAAACCACAACAATGTATCTACCTCATCTGCTGGGAAAATGATTGGATGGGTAATGAGAACCTTTAAAACTAGGGACGCCAAGCCCATGATGATTCTCTTCAAATGGCTTGTGCTCTCTAGGCTGGAATACTGCTGCACACTAACGCCCCCCTTCAAGGCTGGCGACATTGCAGACCTGGAGAGTGTACAAAAAACTTTCACGGAACATGTAAGCAAGATAAGGCACTTAAATTACTGGGAACGGTTGAAGGTCATTGATCTGTATTCCCTGGAATGCAGGCGACAGAGATACTTGATAATATACACTTGGAAGATCCTGGAGCGATTGGTACCAAACCTGCACACGAAAATCACTCCATATGAAAGCAAAAGACTCGGCAAGAGATGCAACAAATTTCCCAGTGAAAATCAGGGGTGCCACAAATACATTGAGGAACAACACAGTGAGTGTCCGGGGTTCAAGACTGTTCAACTGCCTCTAAGACTACATAAGGAGGATTACCAATAGACCCCTGGCTGTCTTTAAGACGACACTTGACAGGCACCTAAAGTTAGTACCTGACTACCCAGGCTGTGGTTCATACGTCAGTTTGCGTGCGGCCGGTAGTAACGGCCTGGTTGTTCAGACCCTGATCCACCGTGAGGCCTAGACTCAGACAAAGCCACGGGGGCGTTGACCCCCAAAACCCTCTCCAGGTAAACTATAAGTAAAATAAGAAGTGCAGGCATAGTCCATATGGCATTGTATAAGGGCTAGACATAGGGTCCTGCGAGCCTCAGTAGGTAGACACTGTGCTTGTCTGCAAGAAGCCCCTATCATGTGCTTTTAAAATCTTATGGGGAGGGAGCATGGACACTGGGGTCGTCCCGCAGTTACTAAAAGCAACAGACAGCACAACTCCACAAAGGGGGCAGTAAAGCAATAGCAAAGAACTGCAGACCGATAGCACTAACATCCCATTTCATAAAAATCTTTGAAAGGGTCTTAAGAAGCAAGATCACCACCCATCTAGATACCATCAGTTACACAACCCAGGGCAACATGGGTTTAGAACAGGTCGCTCCTGTCTGTCCCGACTACTGGATCACTACGACAAGGTCCTGGATACACTAGAAGACAATCAGAATTCAGAAGTAATATACATAGATTTTGCAAAAGCCTTCGACAAGTGTGACCATGCTGTCATATCGCACAAAATGAGTGATAAACAAATAAAAGGAAAAGTTAGTAGATGGATCTATAATTTCCTGACAAGTAGAACACAAAAAGTAATAATCAACAGAGTAAAGTCTGAGGCGGCTACTGTGAAAAACTCTGTTCCACAAGACACAGTACTCGCTCCCATCTTGTTCCTCATCCTCATATCTGACATAGAAAAGGGATATAAGTCACAGTGCAGTATCTTGCTTTGCAGATGACACCTTTCAATGGGTAGCAGAAAACAATATGAAGTTCAACGATGAGAAATTTCAATTACTCCGATATGGTAAACGTGAGGAAATTAAAATTTCATCAGAGTATAAAACAAATTCCAACCACACAATAGAGCAAAAAACTAATGTCAAAGACCTGGGAGTGATCATGTCGGAGGATCTCACCTTCAAGGACCATAACATTGTATCAATCACATCTGCTAGAAAAATGACAGGATGGATAATGAGAACCTTCAAAACTAGGGAGGCCAAGCCCATGATGACACTCTTCAGGTCACTTGTTCTATCTAGGCTGGAATATTGCTGCACACTAACAGCACCTTTCAAGGCAGGTGAAATTGCTGACCTAGAAAATGTACAGAGAACCTTCACGGCACACATAACGGAGATAAAACACCTCAATTACTGGGAACGCTTGAGGTTCCTGAACCTGTATTCCCTAGCATGCAGGCAGGAGAGATATATGATTATATTCACCTAGAAAACCCTAAAGGGATTAGTACCAAACTTGCACACGAAAATCACTCACAACGAAAGCAAAAGACTCGGCAGACGATGCAGCATCCACACAGTGAAAAGCAGGGGTGTCACTAGCACGTTAAGAGACAACACAATAAGTGTCAGGGGCCCAAGACTGCTCAGCTGCCTCCCTCCTAGTTTACATAAGGGGGATTACCGATATATCAATGGCTGTCGTCAAGCAGGCAATTGACAGACACATAAAGTCAGTACTTTACCAGCCGGGCTGTGGCTCGTACATTGTATTACAAGCGACCAGCAGTAACAGCCTGGTTATTCAGGCTCTAATCCACAATGAGGCCTGGTCACAGACCGGGCCGCTGGGGCGTTAATCCCCGGAACTCTCTCCCGGTAAACTCTAGGCAAACCCCTCACTTATCCCCTTACTTCACACCCCTTTTCATGCCTCCCTTCACAGTCTGGTGTCAGGTGTCGTGTCTATGGGTCCTGTTGCAACTATCAAGAGATTGTTTAAGTTGTGGGTTAAAATTAGAGTTTGTGGTTCTGTAAATATAGATTACACAACAGTAGGTATGAATGGACCATGTCTAGGTTTAGGTCTTTAAAGAATGGGGGTGTGTACTGTCTTGCAGTGGATTGTGTGATGATTCTTACAGGGGCTTTCTGTTGTGTTATTATTGGCTTTAGGTGTGTTGCTGTTGTTGATCCCCGGCACAAATAACATAGGTGAGGGAGGGATAGAAGAATGAATAGTATAGTGTGAGTAGGACTGATTGTGGTACGTAGTAACGTGTCTAGGAGAGGATCTCAACTGTTTTGGGTACTTTTTTTATGTGTTGGATATGGGTGTTGAATTTCAGGTTGCTGTCAAAGTGCAGAGCCAGGTATTTGCCCTCATTATGTCTAGCAATAGGAGAGTTGTCTATGAAACTACTATATAGAAAGTACCTTGTTATGCTGAGCATTTCCCGCAAATTATGTCAATTTTGTCCCAGGATGTGACCCACACCAGTCCATACACCCAGGATGTGAACCACACCCGGGGGCGTTGACCCCTAGAACTCTCTCCAGGTAAACTCCAGTCCGTTAACACCGAAGAGGCAACCCACACCAGTCCACTAACACCCAGGATGCGACCCACACCAGTCGACTAACACCCAGGTACCCGTTTTACTGATGGGTGAACATAGACAACAGGTGTAAGGAAAGACGTTCGATGTTTCAACTTTCGCTGGGAATCGAACTCAGACCCTTATGATGTGAAGACACAACTTTTACCACAAGGCCATGGTACACCGTGCGTAAGTTGTCCTAATTAAATTCCACACTTCTGTAAGCATATTTACTTGCAGGTACACATAAATTCAGCTACACAAATTATCATCGTTTGAAGCTAGCATTATAGGTGACCTTAAAAACAGGCTAAATGAAATTGTCTAAATTTAAGTAGTTACTGTGTACCAGGATTAGTCTGCCCAAAATACCCCGGCATGATAGTGGCTTTCTTTGTAGTTAGCAAACCAAAATTGTAATTACACATGGTAACCTTTGCAAAGAATTAAAGTCTTCATGTAAATTTGTAAATTCAAGGATTATATGGATTAAAATAAGTGTCGGATGTGAAAAGTGGGTCATAATAAGTGTGTTTGCACATGGAGAAGAGAGAAGTGTAGAGGAGAGAGAGAGATTTTGAGAGATGTTAAGCGAGTGTGTAGGAACTTTTGAACCAAGTCAGAGAGTAATTGTGGGGAACCAAAATGCTAAAGTAGGAGAAACATTTAGAGAGGGTGTGGTAGGTAAGTTTGGGGTGCCAGGTGTAAATGATAATGGGAGCCCTTTGACTGAACTTCGTATAGAAAGGGGTTTAATTGTAGGTAGTACATATTTAAAAAAAAGAGGATAAATAAATATACAAGACATAATGTAGGGCGAAATGACAGTAGTTTGTTGAACTATGTATTGGTAGATAAAAGACTGTTGAGTAGACTTCAGGATGTACATGTTTATAGAAGGGCCACAGATATATCAGATCACTTTCTAGTTGTAGCTACAGTGAGAGTAAAAGGTAGATGGGATACAAGCAAAATAGAAGCAGCAAGTAAGAGAGAGGTGAGGCAGCTAAGGTAAAATATAAACAACTATTGGAGGATAGATGGGCTAGTGATAGTATAGGCAATGGGGTCGAAGATATTTGGGGTAGGTTTAAAAATGTAGTGTTAGAGTGTTCAGCAGAAGTTTGTGGTTACAGGAAATTGGGTGCAGGAGGGAAGAGAAGCGATTGGTGGAATGATGTAAAGAGAGTAGCAAGGGAGAAAAAGCTAGCATATGAGAGGTTTTTATAAAGTAGAAGTGATGCAAGGAGGGAAGAGTATATTGAGAAAAAAGAGAGGTTAAGAGAGTGGTGAAGCAATCTAAAAAGAGAGCAAATGAGAGAGTGGGTGAGATGTTATCAACAAAATTTGTTGAAAATAAGAAAAAGTTTTGGAGTGAGATTAACAAGTTAAGAAAGCCTAGAGAACAAATGGATTTGGCAGTTAAAAACAGGAGAGGAGAGTTATTAAATGGAGAGTTAGAGGTATTGGGAAGATGGAGGGAATATTTTGAGGAATTGTTAAATGTTGATGAAGATAGGGAAGCTGTGATTTCGTGTATAGGGCAAGGAGGAATAACATCTTGTAGGAGTGAGGAAGAGCCAGTTGTGAGTGTGAGGGAAGTTCGTGAGGCAGTAGGTAAAATGAAAGGGGGTAAGGCAGCCAGGATTGATGGGATAAAGATAGAAATGTTAAAAGCAGGTGGAGATATAGTTTTGGATTGGTTGGTGCTATTATTTAATAAATGTATGGAAGAGGGTAAGGTACCTAGGGATTGGCAGAGAGCATGCATAGTTCCTTTGTATAAAGGCAAAGGGGATAAAAAAAGAGTGCAAAAACTATAGAGGAATAATTCTGTTGAGTATACCTGGTAAAGTGTATGGCAGAGGTATTATTGAAAGAATTAAGAGTAAGACGGAGAGTAGGATAGCAGATGAACAAGGAGGCTTTACGAAAGGTAGGGGGTGTGTGGACCAAGTGTTTACAGTTACATAAATGTAAAGAGGTTTTAGTGGCATTTATGGATTTGGAAAAGGCATATGACTGGGTAGATAGGGGGGCAATGTGGCAGATGTTGCAGGTGTATGGTATAAGAGGTAGGTTACTGAAAGCAGTGAAGAGTTTTTACAAGGATAGTGAGGCTCAGGTTAGAGTATGTTGGAGAGAGGGAGATTATTTCCCAGTAAAAGTAGGCCTTAGACAAGGACGTGTGATGTCACCGTGGTTGTTCAATATATTTATAGATGGAGTTGCAAGAGAAGTGAATGCTAGGGTCTTGTCAAGAAGTGTGGAGTTAAAAGATAAAGAATCAAACACAAAGTGGGAGTTGTCACAGTTGCTCTTTGCTGATGACACTGTGCTTTAGGAAGATTCTGAAGAGAAGTTGCAGAGGTTTGTGGATGAATTTGGTAGGGTAGGTAAGAGAAGAAAATTAAAAGTGAATATAAGACAGAGTAAGGTTATGAAGATAACTAAAAGATTAGGAGGAGGAAGATTGGATATCAAATTGGAGGGAGAGAGTATGGAGGAGGTGAATGTATTCATATATTTAGGAGTGGACGAGTCAGCCAATGGGTCTATGAAGGAGGAGCTGAATCATAGAATTGATGAGGGGAAAAAGGTAAGTTGTGTACTTGGGAATTTGTGGAGACAAAAAACTTTGTCTGTGGAAGCAAAGAGGGGAATGTATGAGAATATAGTTTTACCAACGCTCTTATATAGGTGTTGACGAATGTTGCAACATGGAGAAGGCTGGAGGCAGTGGAGATGTCACGTCTGAGAGCAATGTGTCGTGTGAATCTAATGCAGAGAATTCGTAGTTTGGAAGTAAGGAGGAGGTGCTCAATTGCAAAAACTTTGCCCAGAGGGATGAGGAAGGGTTGTTGAGGTGGTTCGGACATGTAGAGAGAATGGAACGAAACAGAATGATTTCGAGAGTGTATAAATCTGTAGTGGAGGTGTGGAAAATTGCATTTATCTGAATATAACTCATTATGTACATAACAGTAAATGATGACAAAGATAATTATTATTTATCAAAGTTACATAGACAAGTAAGAATTTGGGACACTTAGGTCGCAAAAATGTCCCCCTTCGATACCTACCACTGTCATATCCACAAGTTGCTCTAGACCTATTAATTACAAATTAAATATGTATCACCAGGAATTCTGGTAAATATATAAATTTGTGGATTGTATATTAAAATTAATAAATTATTATATATATACACATTTACATAACTGAAGCAGAATATATCTTAATATCTCTCACAAATTTGACTGGAGATTAAGGTGCATCATAATCAGAAAACCCCCCTGTCTACATTTATGATAATAATACTGGCCAGAACTATAAACATAAATATATAGACATGACTTAGCTGGGGGTAATATCCTGTTTTCACCTAATTACAGAGTCCTGTCCAGTCACCTGATTCTTTTGTTATGCAGGAATGCACATCCAAAAATTTCGGCTCCTATTTGAGAGGTGTCAGCCCAATTTTACCTCTACAGCACGAAAATTCTTCCAATTATTCACTAACGTTTGTGTTGACCAGTTCAAACATGGCGAGTCTCTTCTGTGCAGGCGCAGAATTTCCCATTTTTTATAACTTAAATTTTATTAAATACAATGTATTACTCTAATTTACATAAAAAATACACTGTATTTTTTCTGGAAAACACATTATTTTCCACACTGCGGCCAGCCGGAGTTCGTTGCTAAACGACTCAAATTGCTCATTTGACAATGCTGGAGGACCTGGGTACATATAGGATCTGGCATCCACACGACGTCATATTACACAAGATTTAATCACCCTTTCTACACTGTGCCGTCCTTGTGGAATCAAGAAAGTTTCCCTAATACAATTTAAGGTATCTTATACCCCACCATGCATTATATTTTTATGGGCATTTAAAACAATCGAATTTGTTAGATGATTAGTTTTGAGCAGTAAGATAGGGTGTTTAGCATAATCACCCAATTCAACATTTTGTAACCTACCTCTGCACCTAATTACATTGTTCTCTAAATACAGCCCCAATTTCTCTATTATGGAACCTTTCACAATTATTCTTTCCATCATCAATTTAATCTCATTTCCATAGATTCCTTCTTGTACCATCTTTATCCAATTTTCAAGAGGATGTGAAAACTTGTTTAGAAATTTAAACACCAACTTAGTTACATTGATTAGTTTGGGCAAAGAAGAATACCTATATATATCAATGGTTAAACAAGGACAAACTATTAGAGTGGTGGTCACAGTACTTTCAACAGGAGCAATATACGCCTTTTGTGCAGGCCGATTAGCTTTATTTACCAACCAACTCGGACCTTTAAACCATGATACAGCATTTACAAATTTAGCATAAGGTAAACCTCGAAACAAGAAATCAGCTGGATTCTCCTCACCAGGTAAATTATTAAATGTTAACATATGCTGACCCAAACTGTTATACTTCTCTTGCATCTGATTAATTTCAGTGACTCTATTTTGTACGTACACAATTTTGCTGTTTCCATTACGAATCCATTTAAGGATACTTCATTATCAGACAAAATTACAGTGTCACTAATATTTTTCTCCTGCAACTTATTTCTTACATAATTAGCTAATTTGACACCTACATAAATGGCTGTTAATTCCAACTGAGGTAAGGTACGTGATTTAATTGGAGACACTTTAGCCTTAGACATAACAAGAGAAATAACACTATTACATTGAAGGTAAACAACTGCTCCATATGACAATTTTGAAGCATCACAAAAAATGTGGAGTACATTTTTCCCATTTGGATTGGCCACCTGGCGTGGGAACTCCAACATTGGAATTTTCTCATAATCACCAATTAATTCATCCCACCTGTTAACAAATTCCTCAGGTAGAATTTCATCCCAAGCACATTTAAGTTTCCATGCTTCCTGTATTAATAATTTCCCTCTTATAGTAAGGGGTGACACTAAACCTAGTGGATCAAAACATTTGGAAACTTCAGCAAGCAAAACTCTCTTAGTTAATTTATTGGGCATACTGTAACCGATGCATTATATCACAGAAAATTTGCCTCGCTTCCCAATACAACACCAGGTATGCGATGTTGTTCGTACGAGACGTGTCCATGTGTGGCCTGAACTGCCCCATGTGTGCCAGTGTTTACAAGCCAGCCAGTGTGCGCACATCTAAGGATACATTCAGCACATTCCATATTATCCATATTACCACTGTTTTTGGTGCCTGTTTTTGCAAAATAAGTCACCATGGGCCCCAAGAAAGCTCCAAGTGCCAACCCTTCGACCTACGACCTACAACTGTCATATCCACAAGTTGCTCTAGACATATTAATTACAAATTAAATATGTATCACCAGGAATTCTGGTAAATATATAAATTTGTGGACTGTATATTAAAATTAATAAATGATTATATATATCCACATTTACATAACTGAAGGAGAATATATCTTAATATCACTCACCAATTTGACTGGAGATTAAAGTGTATCATAATCAGAAAACCTCACTGTCTACATTTATGATAATAATACTGGCCAGAACTGTAAATATAAATATGTAGACATGACTTAGCTGGGGGTAATATCCTGTTTTCACCTAATTACGGAGTCCTGTCCAGTCACCTGATTCTCTCGTTATGCATGACTGCACATCCAACAATTTCGGCTCCTATTTGAGAGGTGTCAGCCCAATTTTACCTCTAGAGCACGAAAATTCTTCCTATTATTCACTAACGTTTGTGTTGACCAGTTCAAACATGGCGAGTCTCTTCTGTGCAGGCGCAGAATTTCCCAGTTTTTATAACATAAATTTTATTAAATACAATGTATTACACTAATTTACATAAAAAATACACTGTATTTTTTCTGGAAAATACATTATTTTCCACAGGAGGGACAGCGGGGTAGGGGGTGGCTTAGAAAGGGTTGGAGGGAGGGGGTAAAGGAGGTTTTGTGTGTGAGGGGGTTGGGCTTCCAGCAAGCGTGTGTGTAAGTAAGTAAGTAAGTAAGTAAGTAAGTAAGTAAATTTATTCAGGTATACACAATACAGTTACATAGAATTATCATACATAGCAGCATATGTGTAGAGAACCTAGGATAACCCAAAAAAGTCAGACAGAGTGACTTATTTCCATTGGGGTCCTTTTACCTTATTATTATAATATAAAGGTTATAATATTTTCTTATTATTCTATAATGAAGATAACATCTTATTATCATACTAAAAAGACTATCTACTACACGAGGGTCATTAAGACTATCTACTACACGAGGGTCATTAAGACTATCTACAATACGAGGGTCATTAAGACTATCTACTACCCGAGGGTCATTACGACTATCTACAATACGAGGGTCATTACTAGGGATAAGGTAAAATTTACACGTATTTTAGCTAAAAAATAGAAAATCATTCCCCTCCCTTTCTGTTGCTTCATTCATCAGACACTTTTTGGCAGTCTTCTTGAACTGGTTCAAGCTGTGACTGGCCTTGACATTTGTGGGTAGCCTGTTCCATTCCTTTATTGCTGTACAATAAAAGGTGTTTGAAGCCTGGCCACTGACTGTGGGTACTACAAAGTTGCGCTCTCTCCCCCTAGTACTATGATTGCTTTGGTTCCCAACCTTGACAAAATTGACAGCAAGATATTCTGGACACTGTTCGTGAGCAATTTTATAAACATGATTTAGCTTCAGTTGTTTTACTCTGTCTTCAACATTCAGCATATCCAACTGTTGTAATTCATCCTGGCCTACATGTTCTCTTGGTCCCAGCCCCAGGATGAATCTTACGATTTTGTTCTGGGTGATTTGCAGTCTATCTTTCAGTTTTTTTGTCAAGGCAGAGTACCAAGAAGAGCAAGCGTAATCCATATGGCATTGTATAAGGGCTAGTCATAGGGTCCTGCGAGCCTCAGTAGGTAGACACTGTGCTTGTCTATACAGGAACTTCAGCCTGGCATTCGCTTTCTTTACTACACTGTTCCCTATCAATTCTCCTGACATGCATGATCAAAGGGCATTCCCAGATATTTAACTGATGAAACCAAAGTGATGGACTCCCCATTACACTGAACATTAAAATTATTTACCCTTCTCAGTTTATGTTTCGTTCCAAAGAGAATGGCTTCAGATTTCCCTAGGTGTAATGATAGTTTGTTGTCTACTAACCATTTGCTGCAGGACTCCAGTTCCAGTGTTAAAACATTAGCAATATCTTGTGGGTCTTTACCTGTCACTAACAGAGCACTGTCATCTGCATACAGTAGGAGTTTGCACTTGACACTGATAGGCATATCATTGACATAACATAAGAATAGTAAGGGACCCAGAATACTACCTTGGGGAACTCCACATGTTATCGGCAGGGGTTCTGATTCCGTTTTGTTGATTTTGACTATTCGTCTCCTGTTGCTAAGGTAGGACTTAAACCAGTCTACAGAACCTATACCGATAGCTTGAAGTTTCTTACATAATATATTGTGGTTGACAGTATCGAAGGCCTTTTGCAGGTCTAAGGTTACCATACCTATGAGGTTCCCTTTTGACACTTCAGTTCTCAGGTAATCCATCAGATTAATAAGGGAGGTGTCGGTTGAGTAGGATCTTCTAAAGCCCGATTGATAGCTATGGAGAATGTTGTTGTCATTAAGGTACTTAACTACTTGAGAATACACCGCCCTCTCCAGAATTTTAGATATTATACTGAGTATACTAACAGGTCTATAGTTGCTTACATCAGACCTATTATTTTTCTTGAAGATAGGAGTAACTCTGGCCTCCTTGAACCCCTCCGGTACGGTATTAGTGGTGATTGATAGATTTATTATGTGAGCAATAGGGGTTGACAGTTCAGAAGCACCATCTTTTAGGAACTTAGACGGGATGTTATCAGGGCCTGTGCTCTTAGCTGGGTTTAACCTGCTTAGTTCTTTTTGAAAAAAGTCATGAGATACACTTACTAGTTGACAACTGTTTGGGGTTACCCCTTTATTGGTATAGTATGTTTGAAACTTATCAGAGTCTGTGTTAAAGGTATTTGATGCAGCTGGTAGTTTACTTACTAGTGTTGATGCAACAGATGTGTAGTAGGAATTAAAGCAATTTCCCACCTTAGATGTTTCGTGGCATACCTCATTATCGATAGTGAGTACTATGTTAGACCTATCTACTGGCTTATGGCTATACCCCAACTGTTTTAGTTGTTGCCATAGCTTTCTGGGGTTATGCTTATATTCTTCAATTTTTGAGCAATAGTGCTTTGCCTTTGCTCCTTTTATAAGCCTCTGTACTCTGTTCCTCACCCTTTGGAATTCATTTAGTGCTGCAATATCCTGTCTGTTTGCTTATATCTTTTTAGCAGCTGGTCTCTGAATTTCATATTATCTAATATCTCAGTATTCATCCAGGGTTCAGTTCTTCGTTTAATCCTAACCTCTTTAACTGGTGCAATATTATTAAGAATGGTAGTGAACATTGTTTTGAATTTTTCCCAGGCATCGTTTACGTCCGTGCAACTTGTTATCTCTGTCCAGTCACAATTGTGTGAGCGTATTTGATAGGAGTGAATGGAGACAAATTGTTTTTAATACTTGATGTACTGTTGGAGTGTCAGCAAAGTAACATTTATAAAGGGATTTAGGGAAACCGGCAGGCCGGACTTGAGTCCTGGAGATGGGAAGTACAGTGTCTGCACTCCATATGAGGGGTGTTAAAGGGGGCTTTGATCCATGTTTCCGAGCACTCTCAAAAAAAAAATTAAATATTATGGAAATTGAGTTATTTATACCGAAAAATATCTTAACTCTTTGGCAACACAATGGTACCAGAATCAATGTTCTACGACGTTTCTACAAGAAATTATAGTCATTTATATCAGGTATGGTGACGGCGATGTTGGTAGCGAGTCTTCTCACAGCCCATATATTTTTTGGAATTTTTTCCTTGTTTTTTATCGCTTTTTCTTGCATTATTCTTTCTAATATAATAACTGACTATTTGGCATCATAAAACAGTAGGCAGAGATTATCCGTAGACTTTGAGCCTACCAGGCCTACCACCGCTCCCGAGAGTGCCAGGAGAAATCACTTCATTATTACGCTTATATCAGCTTATATATCAACTCTACGGCTTATTTATCTATCATAATTGATCTAATATGATATAATAAACACTATAAATAACATACAAACATGTTATATACTCTAGACTGAATAAAATAAACCATAATATGGCGAGAGACCATCGGGAATATTTCGAAATAAGCGAGTGAATCCTCTCAAACCATACCCCGGCCGGGATTGAACCCGCGGTCATAGAGTCTCAAAACTCCAGCCCGTCGCGTTAGCCACTGGACCAGCTAGCCACAATAAGATTCATCCAACTAGGTATATTTCTACACCATAGGAAGGTTAGCACAGGCACCACTGTGACCACAAATGCAAGTTTTTACAGACGAATCTCCAGCTAGCGTGGCTGGAGTTTTGAGACTCTGACCGCGGGTTCAATCCCGGCCGGGGGTATGGTTTATTTGCAATCGTGTCATTACGATTTCTTAAGTCATGAATCCTCTCATGTCGTATTCTTTGGTCTCTGAGTAAGAGAAAACGGTGTGTTGAAGAGGATAACTGCACTAGAACATCAGTTTACTAAGAAATACTCCCAAACAAACGCGACTGTCGCGAAAAAGAAAAAAAAAAAAATTGAGCCGGGGGGCCGGCCGGGGTTCCCGGCCAATATCTCGGAAGTAACTTATTCACCTAATGGCCAAAATTCTTCCTTTATTACTTAATTAAATGGAATAATATTCACAAAAATTGTAAAATAATGATTTCTCTATTTACTTGTTGAATATTTTGGGAAATATTATAATTATTTTGGGATTTATGTGGGAGTAAAGGGCAGATATTTTGAAACATTCCAAGAAATAACAAACTTTATTTTTTTGTGAAATAAAGATAAGACATTTAGAGGACATTATACCTTTAGAAAGTCGTATTAACATTGTTCTCTCGGCACCAAGTGTCTAAACAACCTTACGTAGCCCCATATAGGAATAAATTTGGCCACAAGGACATTTTCAGTAAATCAGTCCTTTTTCAGTCTTTTCTCAGTTGTTGTTTGATGTATATTTTTGATAAATATTTTCAAGAAAGAGTGAAAAACACTTTGTCTTGTGCACCAAAACTGGAGGAAATCCGACGGTAAACAAAATAATGATAATAACAATAATAATACTAGAATCCTCATTCTTTATAGATGCATCAGAAGGATTAAGTAATTAATCAGGTATACACAAACACAGTTAAATAGATCATACAAGACTGTTCCCTGCCTCCCAGCAGACATAAGAGGGATTACCAATAGACCCCTGGCGGTCTTCAAGACCCCTGGCGGTCTTCAAGACCCCTGGTTGTCTTCAAGACCTAATGTTGTCTTCAAGACCCCTGGCTGTTTCAAGACCGCTCGTTTTCTTCAAGACCTTTGACTGTCTTCAAGACCCCTGGCTGCCTTCAAGACCCGTGGATATCTTCAAGACCCCTGGCAGTCTTCAAGACCCCTGGCTGTCTTCAAGACCCCTGGTTGTCTTCAATACCCTGACTGTCTTCAAGACCCCTAGCTGTCTTCAAGACCAATGGCTGTCTTCAAGACCAATGGTTGTCTTCAACACCACTGGCTATCTTCAAGACCCTGGCTGTCTTCAAGACCCCTGGTTGTCTTCAAAACCCTTGACTGTCTTCAAGACCCTTGGCCATCTTAAAACCCCTTGGTTGTCATCAAAACCCCTGGCTGTCTTCAAGACCCATGGTTGAATTCAAGACTCCTGGTTGTCTTCAAGACACCTGGGTGTGTTCAAGACCCCTGGCCGTTTTCAAGACCCCTGGACGTCTTCAAGACCCCTGGCAGTTTTAAAGACCCCTGGCTGTCTTCAAGACCCCTGGTTGTCTTCAAGACCCCTGGCTGTCTTCAAGATCCCTGGCTGTCTTCAAGACCCCTGGTTGTCTTCAACACCCCTGACTGTCTTCAAGACCCCTGGCTGTTTTCAAGACCCCTGGCTGTCTTCAAGACCCCTGGGAGTCTTCAAGACCCCTGGTTGTCTTTCAGATGCTGGCTGTCTTCAACATCCCTGGCAGTCTTCAAGACCCCTGGTTGCCTTCATGACACCTGGCTGTCTTCAAGACTCCTAGTTGTCTTCAAGAGACATGACTGTCTTAAAGACCCTTGGTTGTCTTCAAGTACTCTGGTTGTCTTCAAGACCCCTGGTTGTCTTCAAGATCCCTGGCAGTCTTCAAGACTCCTGACTGTCTTCAAGACCCCTGGCTGTCTTCAAGACCCCAGGCTGTTTTCAAGACCCCTGGTTGTCTTCAAAACCCCTGTCTTCAAGACCCTTGGTTGTCTTCAAGACCCCAAGTTGTCTGCAAGACCCCTAGTTGTCTTCAAGACCCCTGACTGTCTTCAACACCCCTGGCGGTCTTTAATATCCTTGGCTGTCTTCAAGACCATTGACTGTCTTCAAGAACCCTTGCATTCAACAAAACCCCCTTGTTGTCTTCAAGAACCCTGACTGTCTTCAAGACACCTGGCTGTCTTCAAGACCCCTGGGTGTCTTCAAGGCCACTGGCTGTCTTCAAGACACCTGGCTGTCTTCAAGAAACCTAGCTGTCTTCAAGACCCGTGGCTGTCTTCAAGACCCTTGGTTGTCTTCAAAACCCCTGGCTGTCTTCAAGACCCTTGGTTGTCTTCAAGACCACTGGTTGTCTTCAAGACCTCTGACTGTCTTCAACAACCTTGGCTGTCTTCAAAACCCCTGGCTGTCTTCAAGACCCCTGGCTGCCTTCAAGACCCCTGGTTGTCTTCAAGACCCAAAGCTGTCTTTAAGACCCCTGGCTGTCTTCAAGACCCATGGTTGTCTTTAAGACCTATGGCTGTCTTCAAGACCCATGCCTGTCTTCAAAATCCCTGGTTGTCTTCAAGACGCCTGGCTGTCTTCAAGACCCCTAGTTGTCTTCAAGACCTCTGACTGTCTCCAACACCCCTGGCAGTCTTCAAGACCCTTGGCTGTCTTCAAGTCCCCTGACTGTATTCAACACCAGTAGCTGTTTACAAAACCCCTTGTTGTCTTCAAGACCCCTGACTGTCTTCAAGACCCCTGGCTGTCTTCAAGACCTCTGGCTGTCTTCAAGACCCCTGACTGTCTTCAAGACCCCTGGCTGTCTTCAAGACCCCTAGCTGCCTTGAAGACTCCTGGCTGTCTTCAAGACCTTTTTAGTCTTCAAGGCCCCTGGCAGCCTTCAAGACCCCTTGCTGCCTTCCAGATCCCTGGTTGTCTTCAAGACCTCTGACTGTCTTCAAGACCCTTGGCTGTCTTCAAGGCCTCTGGCGGTCTTCAAGACCCATAGTTGTCTTCAAGACCTCTGACTGTCTTAAACACCTCTGGCTGCCTTCAAGACCCTTGGCTGTCTTCAAGTCCCCTGACTGTCTTCAAGACCGCTAGCTGTCTACAAGACCCCTTGTTGTCTTCAAGACCCCTGACTGTCTTCAAGACCCCTGGCAGTTTTCAAGACCCCTAGCTGCCTTGAAGACTCCTGGCTGTCTTCAAGACCCTCAGTTGTCTTCAAGACTCCTGGCTGTCTTCAAGACCCATTGCTGTCTTCAAGATCCCTGGTTGTCTTCAAGACCTCTGAATGTCTTCAAGACCCTTGGCTGTCTTCAAAACTCCTGGCTGTCTTCAAAACCCCTGGCCATTTTCAAGACCCCTGGCTGCCTTCAAGACCCCTGGCTGTTTTGAAGACCCCTGGCTGTTTTGAAGACCCCTGGCTGTCTTCAAGACCCCCTGGTTGTCTTCGAGACCACTGGCTGTCTTCAAGACCCCTGACTGTCTTGAAGACCCCTGGTTGTCTTTAAAACCCCTGGCTGTCTTTAAGACCCCTGGTACTCTTCAAGACCCCAGGTTGTCTTCAAGATCCCTGACTGTCTTCAAGACCCCTGGCTGTCTTCACGATCCCTGGCTGTCTTCAAGACCCCTGGTTGTCTTCAAGATCCCTAAATGTCTTCAAGACCCCTGGCTGTCTTCAAGATCCCTGGCTGACTTCCAGACCCCTGGGAGACTTCAAGACCCCTGGTTGTTTTTGAGATGCTGACTGTCTTCAAGACTGATGGCTGTCTTCAAGACCCCTGGTTGTCTTTAAGACCCCTGGCTGTTTTCAAGACCGATGGCTGTCTTCAAGACCCATGGTTGTTTTCAAGACCCATGACTGTCTTCAAGACCCATTATTGTCTTCAAGACCCCTGGTAGTTTTCAAGACCCCTGGTTGTCTTCAAGAACCGTTGATGTCTTCAAGTCCCATGACTGTCTCCAAGATCCCTGGTTGTCTTCAAGACTACTGGCAGTCTTCAAGATCCCTTGTTGTCTTCAATACACCTGGTTGTCTTCAAGATCCCTGGCTGTCTTCAGGACCCCTGGCTGTTTTCAAGACCCCTGGCTGTCTTCAAGACACCTGGTTGTCTTCAAGACCCTTGGCAGTCTTCAACACCCCTGGTTGTCTTCAAAACTTCTGGTTTTCTTCAAGAACTATAACTGTCTCCAATGCCCATTCATATCTTCAAGACCCATGTCTGTCTTCAAGACCCTTGCTGTCTTCAAGACCCATGGTTGTCTTCAAGACCCTTGCTGTCTTCAAGACCCATGGTTGTCTTCAAGACCACTGGTTGTCTTCAAGACTTCTGGCTGTCTTCAAGAACCTAGGTTGTCTTCAAGACCCCTGACTGTCTTCAAGACCCCCGGATGTCATCAAGATCCCTGGCTGTCTTCAAGACCCCTGGTTGTCTGCAAGACCCCTGGCTGTCTTTAAGACCAATGGTTGTCTTCAAGACCCCTGCCTTTCGTCAAGACCCCAATTATCTTCAAGTTCCCTGACTGTCTTCAAGACCACTGGCTGTCTTCAAGACCCCTGGCTCTCTTCAAGGCCCTTGGTTGTCTTCAACACCCCTGGCTGTCTTCAACACCTATGGCTGTCATCGAGACCTGTGGCTGTCTTCAAGACCCCTGGTTGTGTTCAAGACCCATGGCTGTCTTCAAGACTCAAATCTGTCTTCAAGACTCAAATCTGTCTTCAAGACCCATGGCTGTCTTCAAGACCCCTGGTTGTCTTCAAGACCCCAATCTGTCTTCAACACCCCTGACTATCTTCAAGACCCATGGCTGTCTTCAACACCCCTGGCTGTCTTCAAGACTCCTGGGTATCTCGAAGACACCTGGTTATCTTCAAGAAACCAGACTGTCTTCAAGATCTTTGGTTGTCTTCAAGACCCCTAACTGTCTTCAAGACCCCTGACTATTTTCAAGACTTCAAGACCCCTGGCTGTCTTCAAGGCCCTTGGTTGTCTTCATGACCCCTGGCTGTCTCTTAGACCCCTAGTTGTCTTCAAGACCCCTGACTGTCTTAAAGGCCAGTTACTGTCTTCAAGACTCCTGGCTGTCTTCAAGACCACTGGTTATCTTCAACACCCCTGGCTGTCTTCAAGGCATTTGGTTGTCTTCAAGACCCCTTGCTGTCTTCAAGACCCCTGACTGTCTTCAAGACCCATGGCTGTCTTCAAGACCGTGGCTGTCTTCAAGTCCCCTGGTTGCCTTCAAGACCCCTAGTTGTCTTCAAGACCCCTGGCTGTCTTCAAGAACCCAGGTTGTCTTCAAGATCCCTGGCTGTCTTGGAGACCCATGGCTGTCTTCAAGAACCCTGGCTGTCTTCATACCCATGGCTGTCTTCAAGACCCCTTGCTGTCTTCAAGACCCCAATTATCATCAAGACCCCTGAATGTCTTCAAGACCCCTGGCTGTCTTCAAGGCCAATGGCTGTCTTCAGGACCACTGGCTGCCTTCAAGACCCTCGGTTGTCTTCAATACCCCTTGCTGTCTTCAACACCCTTGGCTGTCTTCGAGACCCCTGGCTGTCTGCAAGACCTCCTGGTTGTTTTTAAGACCAATTGCTGTCTTCAAGACCCCTTACTGACTTTAAGACCCTCGGCTCTCTTCAAGACCCCTGGTTGTCTTCAAGACCCCTGGCTGTCTTCAAGACCCCTTGTTGTCTTCAAGACCCCTTGCTGTCTTCAAGACCCATGGCTGTTTTCAAGATCTGTGGTTGTCTTTAACACCCATGGATGTTTTCAAGACCACTGGGTGTTTTTAAGACCCCAGGTTGTCTTCAAGACCACTGGCTGTCTTCAAGACCCCTGGTTGTCTTCAACACCCCTGGCTGTCTTCAGGACCACTGGCTGTCTTCGAGACCACTGGCTGTCTTCAAGACCCCTAGTTGTCTTCAAGACCCCTGGCTGTCTTCATCACTCCTGGTTGTCGTCAAGACTCCTGGTTTTCTTCTAGACCTATGACTGTCTCCAATACCCTTGCCTGTCTTCAAGACCCCTGTCGGACTTCAAGACCCTTGCTGTCTCCAAGACCCCTGGTTGTCTTCAAGATCACTGGTTGTCTTCAAGACCCCTGACTGTCTTCAACACCCCTGGATGTCTTCAAGATCCCTGGCTGTCTTCAAGACCTCAATTATCTTCAAGATCCCTGACTGTCTTCAATACCACTGGCTGTCATCAAGACCCCTGGCCGTCTTGAAGACCATTGGTTGTCTTCAACACACCTGGTTGTCTTCAACACCTATGGCAGTCTTCGAGACCTCTGGCTGTCTTCAAGACCCCTGGTTGTATTTAAGACCCCTGGCTGTCTTAAAGACCCCTGGTTGTTTTCAAGACCCCAATTTGTCTTCAAGACTACTGGCTGTCTTCAAACCCTTGGTTGTCTTCAAAGACCCCTGACTATCTTTAAGACCCCTGGCTGTCTTCAAGACCCCTGGCTCTCTTCAAGACCCATTGGTGTCTCCAAGACCACTGGTTGTCTTCAAAACCCTTGACTGTCTTCAAGACTCTTGGTTATCTTCAAGACCCCTAATTGTCTTCAAGACTTCTGACTTTCTTCAAGACCCCTGACTGTCTTCAAGACCACTGGTTCTCTTCAAGACCCCTGGCTGTCTTCAAGGCCCTTGTTTGTCTTCATGACCCCTGGCTGTCTTCAAGACCCCTGGTTGTCTTCAAGACCCATGGTTGTCTTCAAGACCCCAAATTGTTTTCAAGAACCCTGGCTGTCTTCAAGACCCTTGGTTGTCTTCAAGACCCCTGGTTGTCTTCAAGACCCCTGACTATCTTCAAGACCCCTGGCTGTCTTCAAGACCCATGGCTGTCTTTAAGACGTCTTGGTGTCTCCAAGACCCCTGGTTGTCTTCAAGACCTCTGGTTGTCTTCAAGAGCCTTGGTTGTCTTCAAGACCCATGGACAGTCTCTAAAACCCTTGGTTGTCTTCAAGACCCCTGGCTGTCTTCAAGACCACTGGCTGTCTTCAAGATCCCTGGTTGTCTTCAAGACCCATGATTGTCTTCAATACCCCTGGTTGTCTTCAAGATCCCTGGTTGTCTTCACGACCCCTTTCTGTTTTCAAGACCCCTGGTTGTCTTCAAGACCTCTGGTTGTCTTCAAGACCCCTGGGTGTCTTCAAGACCCCTGGTTGTCTTTAAGACCACTGACTGTCTTCAAAACTCCTGGCTGTCTTGAAGGCCCCTGGCTGCCTTCAAGACCTCTCGTTGTCTCCAAGACCCATTACTGTCTTCAACACCTCTTGCTGTCTTCAAGATCCTTGGCTGTCTTCAACACCCCTGGCTGTCTTCAAGACCCCTGGCTGTCTTCAAGACCCGTAGTTGTCTTAAAGACATCCTGACTGTCTTCAAGACCCCTTGTTGTCTTCGACACCCCTTGCTGTCTTCATGACCCATGGCTGTCTTGAAGACCCATGGCTGTCTTCAAGATCCCTGGCTGTTTTCAAGACCACTGGGTGTCTTTAAGACCCCAGGTTGTCTTCAAGACCACTGACTGTCTTCAAGACCCCTTGTTGTCTTCAACTCCCCTGGCTGTCTTCAGGACCCCTGGCTGTCTTCGAGACCACTGGCTGTCTTCAAGACCCCTAGTTGTCTTCAAGACCCCTGGCTGTCTTCATCACTCCTGGTTGTCGTCAAGACTCCTGGTTTTCTTCTAGACCTATGACTGTCTCCAATACCCTTGCCTGTCTTCAAGACCCATGTCGGACTTCAAGACCCTTGCTGTCTCCAAGACCCCTGGTTGTCTTCAAGATCACTGGTTGTCTTCAAGACCTCTGGTTGTCTTCAAGAGCCTTGGTTGTCTTCAAGACCCATGGACAGTCTCTAAAACCCTTGGTTGTCTTCAAGACCCCTGGCTGTCTTCAAGACCACTGGCTGTCTTCAAGATCCCTGGTTGTCTTCAAGACCCATGATTGTCTTCAATACCCCTGGTTGTCTTCAAGATCCCTGGTTGTCTTCACGACCCCTTTCTGTTTTCAAGACCCCTGGTTGTCTTCAAGACCTCTGGTTGTCTTCAAGACCCCTGGGTGTCTTCAAGACCCCTGGTTGTCTTTAAGACCACTGAATGTCTTCAAAACTCCTGGCTGTCTTGAAGGCCCCTGGCTGCCTTCAAGACCTCTCGTTGTCTCCAAGACCCGTTACTGTCTTCAACACCTCTTGCTGTCTTCAAGATCCTTGGCTGTCTTCAACACCCCTGGCTGTCTTCAAGACCCCTGGCTGTCTTCAAGACCCGTAGTTGTCTTAAAGACATCCTGACTGTCTTCAAGACCCCTTGTTGTCTTCGACACCCCTTGCTGTCTTCATGACCCATGGCTGTCTTGAAGACCCATGGCTGTCTTCAAGATCCCTGGCTGTTTTCAAGACCACTGGGTGTCTTTAAGACCCCAGGTTGTCTTCAAGACCACTGACTGTCTTCAAGACCCCTTGTTGTCTTCAACTCCCCTGGCTGTCTTCAGGACCCCTGGCTGTCTTCGAGACCACTGGCTGTCTTCAAGACCCCTAGTTGTCTTCAAGACCCCTGGCTGTCTTCATCACTCCTGGTTGTCGTCAAGACTCCTGGTTTTCTTCTAGACCTATGACTGTCTCCAATACCCTTGCCTGTCTTCAAGACCCATGTCGGACTTCAAGACCCTTGCTGTCTCCAAGACCCCTGGTTGTCTTCAAGATCACTGGTTGTCTTCAAGACCCCTGATTGTCTTCAACACCCCTGGATGTCTTCAAGATCCCTGGCTGTCTTCAAGACCTCAATTATCTTCAAGACCCCTGACTGTCTTCAATACCACTGGCTGTCATCAAGACCCCTGGCTGTCTTGAAGACCATTGGTTGTCTTCAACACACCTGGCTGTCTTCAACACCTATGGCAGTCTTCGAGACCTCTGGCTGTCTTCAAGACCACTGGTTGTATTTAAGACCCCTGGCTGTCTTAAAGACCCCTGGTTGTTTTCAAGACCCCAATTTGTCTTCAAGACCACTGGCTGTCTTCAAACCCTTGGTTGTCTTCAAGACCCCTGACTATCTTCAAGACCCCTGGCTGTCTTCAAGACCCCTGGCTGTCTTCAAGACCCATTGGTGTCTCCAAGACCACTGGTTGTCTTCAAAACCCTTGACTGTCTTCAAGTCTCTTAGTTATCTTCAAGACCCCTGACTGTCTTCAAGACTCCTGACTTTCTTCAAGACCCCAGACTGTCTTCAAGACTGCTGGCTGTCTTCAAGACCACTGGTTCTCTTCAAGACCCCTGGCTGTCTTCAAGGCCCTTGTTTGTCTTCATGACCCCTGGCTGTCTTCAAGACCCCTGGTTGTCTTCAAGACCCATGGTTGTCTTCAAGACCCCAATTTGTTTTCAAGACCCCAATTTGTTTTCAAGAACCCTGGCTGTCTTCAAGACCCTTGGTTGTCTTCAAGACCCCTGGTTGTCTTCAAGACCCCTGACTATCTTCTAGACCCCTGGCTGTCTTCAAGACCCATGGCTGTCTTTAAGACGTCTTGGTGTCTCCAAGACCCCTGGTTGTCTTCAAGACCCCTGACTATCTTCAAGACCCCTGGCTGTCTTCAAGACCCTTGGTTGTCTTGAAGACCACTAACTGCTTTCAAGACCCCTGACTTTCATCAAGATCCCTGACTGTTTTCAAGATTCCTGGCTGTCTTCAAGACCCCTGGTTCTCTTCAACACCCCTGGCTGTCTTCATTGTCTTTGGTTGGATTCAAGACTCCTGACTGTCTTCAAGACCCCTGTCTGTCTTCAAGACCCTGGCTCTCTTCAAGACCCCTGGTTGCCTTCAAGTCCCCTGGTTGTCTTCAAGACCCCTGGCTGTCTTCAAGAAACCAGGTTGTCATCACGACTCCTGACTGTCTTTAAGACTCCTGGCTGTCTTCAAGATACATGGCTGTCTTCAAGACCCCTGGTTGTCTTCATGACCCCTGGCTGTCTTCAAGACCCATGGCTGTCTTCAAGACCCATGGCTGTCATCAGGACGACTGGCTGTCTTCAAGACCCTTGGTTGTCTTCAACACCCCTGGCTGTCTTCAACACCCTTGGCTGTCGTCGAGGCTCCTGGCTGTCTGCAAGACCCCTGGTTGTCTTTACGACCCCTGGCTGTCTTCAAGACCCCTGACTGTCCTCGAGACCCCTGGCTCTTTTCAAGACCCCTGGCTGTCTGCAAGACCCCTAGCTGTCTTCAAGACCCCTTGTTGTCTTCAATGCCCCTGGCTGTCTTCAAGACCCATGGCTCTCTTCAAGACCACTGGCTGTCTTCAAGACCCCTTGCTGCCTTCAAAACCCATGGCTGTCTTCAAGACCCCTGGCTGTCTTCAAGACCAATGTTTGTCTTCAAGATCCCTGACTGTTTTGAAGACCCCTGGTTGCCTTCAAGACCTCTGGTTGTCTTCAAGACCCTTGGTTGTCTTCAAGACCCATGGACAGTCTTTAAAACCCTTGGTTGTCTTCAAGACCCCTGGCTGTCTTCAAGACCACTGGCTGTCTTCAAGATCCCTGGTTGTCTTCAAGACCCATGACTGTCTTTAATACCCCTGGTTGTCTTCAAGATCCCTGGTTGTCTTCACGACCCTTTCTGTTTTCAAGACTCCTGGTTGTCTTCAAGACCCCTGGTTGTCTTCAAGACCCCTGGGTGTCTTCAAGACCCGTGGTTGTCTCCAAGACCCGTGACTGTCTTCAACACCTCTTGCTGTCTTCAAGATCCTTGGCTGTCTTCAAGACCCCTCGCTGTCTTCAAGACCCCTGGCTGTCTTCAAGACCCCTAGTTGTCTTAAAGACCCCTGACTGTCTTCAAGACCCCTTGTTGTCTTCGACACCCCTTGCTGTCTTCATGACCCATGGCTGTCTTGAAGATCCCTGGCTGTCTTCAAGACCCCTGGCTGTTTTCAAGATCCATTGCTGTCTTCAAGACCCCTGACTGTTTTCAAGACCCCTGGCTGTCTTCAACACCTCTGGCTGTCTTCAACACCCCTGGTTGTCTTCAAGACCCTTTGTTGTCTTCAAGACCCCTGGCTGTCTTCAAGAGTCCTGGCTGTCTTCAAGAACCCTGGCTGTCTTCAAGACCCCTGGCTGTCTTCAAGGCTCCTCGTTGTCTTCAAGACCCCTGACTGTCTTTTAGACTCTTGGATGTCTTCAAGACCCCTGGCTGTCTTCAATACCCCTGGCTGCCTTCAAAACCCCTGGTTTTCTTCAAGACTCATGACTGTTGTCAAGACCCCTGACTGTCTTCAAGACCCCTGGCTGTCTTCAAGGCCCTGGCTGTCTTCTAGATCCCTGTTTGTCTTAAAGACCCCTGGCTGTCTTGAAGACCCCTGTCTGTCTTGAAGACCCCTGGTTGTCTTCAAGACCCCTGACTGTCTTCAAGACACCTGGGTGTCTTCAAGACCCCTGGCTGTCTTCAAGACACCTGGCTGTCTTCAAGACCCCTGGTTGTCATCAAGACCTCTGATTGTCTTCAAGATCCTTGACTGTCTTCAAGACCCCTTTCTGTCTTCAAGACCCCTGGCTGTCTTCAAGACCCTTTGCTGTCTTCAAGACCCCTGGTTGCCTTCAAGACCCCTGGCTGTCTTAAAGACCCCTGGCTGTCTTCAATACCCATTGCTGTCTTCAAGACCCCTGGCTGTCTTCAAGACCCCAATTATCTTCAAGACCCCTGGCTGTCTTCGAGACCCCTGGCTGTCTTCAAGTCCCCTGGCTGTCTTCAACACTCATGGCTGTCTTCGAGACCCCTGGCTGTCTTCAAGACCCATGGCTGTCTTCAACACCCATGGCTGTCTTCGAGACCCCTGGCCTTCTTCAAGTCCCCTGGCTGTCTTCAACACCCATGGCTGTCTTCGAGACCCCTGGCTGTCTTCAACACCCCTGGCTGTCTTCAACACCCATGGCTGTCTTCGAGACCCCTGGCTGTCTTCAACACCCCTGGTTGTCTTCAAGCAGGCACTGGACATGCACTTAAAGTCAGTACGTGACGAACCTTTCTGTGGGTCGTAAGTTGGACTGTGTGCAACTAGCAGTAACAGCCTGGTTGATCAGGCCCAGGTGCACCATGAGGCGTGGTCAAAGAACGGGCCGCGGAGGCGTTAACCCCTGGAACTCTCTCAGGTATACTCCAGGTATACACAGCATCAGGTATACTCCAGGTATACACAGCATCAGGTATACTCCAGGTATACACAGCATCAGGTATACTCCAGGTATACACAGCATCAGGTATACTCCAGGTATACACAGCATCAGGTATACTCCAGGTATACACAGCATCAGGTATACTCCAGGTATACACAGCATCAGGTATACTCCAGGTATACACAACATCAGGTATACTCCAGGTATACACAGCATCAGGTATACTCCAGGTATACACAGCATCAGGTATACTCCAGGTATACACAGCATCAGGTATACTCCAGGTATACACAGCATCAGGTATACTCCAGGTATACACAGCATCAGGTATACACACACATCAGGTATACTCCAGGTATACACAGCATCAGGTATACTCCAGGTATACACAGCATCAGGTATACTCCAGGTATACACAGCATCAGGTATACTCCAGGTATACACAACATCAGGTATACTCCAGGTATACACAGCATCAGGTATACTCCAGGTATACACAGCATCAGGTATACTCCAGGTATACACAGCATCAGGTATACTCCAGGTATACACAGCATCAGGTATACACAGCATCAGGTATACACAGCATCAGGTATACACAGCATCAGGTATACACAGCATCAGGTATACTGCAGGTATACACAGCATCAGGTATACACAACATCAGGTATACTCCAGGTATACACAGCATCAGGTATACTCCAGGTATACACAGCATCAGGTATACTCCAGGTATACACAGCATCAGGTATACTCCAGGTATACACAGCATCAGGTATACTCCAGGTATACACAGCATCAGGTATACTCCAGGTATACACAGCATCAGGTATACTCCAGGTATACACAACACCAGGTATACTCCAGGTATACACAGCATCAGGTATACTCCAGGTATACACAGCATCAGGTATACTCCAGGTATACACAGCATCAGGTATACTCCAGGTATACACAACATCAGGTATACTCCAGGTATACACAGCATCAGGTATACTCCAGGTATACACAGCATCAGGTATACTCCAGGTATACACAGCATCAGGTATACTCCAGGTATACACAACATCAGGTATACTCCAGGTATACACAGCATCAGGTATACTCCAGGTATACACAGCATCAGGTATAATCCAGGTATACACAGCATCAGGTATACTCCAGGTATACACAGCATCAGGTATACACAGCATCAGGTATACACAGCATCAGGTATACTGCAGGTATACACAGCATCAGGTATACACAACATCAGGTATACTCCAGGTATACACAGCATCAGGTATACTCCAGGTATACACAGCATCAGGTATACTCCAGGTATACACAGCATCAGGTATACTCCAGGTATACACAGCATCAGGTATACTCCAGGTATACACAGCATCAGGTATACTCCAGGTATACACAGCATCAGGTATACACAGCATCAGGTATACACAGCATCAGGTATACACAGCATCAGGTATACTGCAGGTATACACAGCATCAGGTATACACAACATCAGGTATACTCCAGGTATACACAGCATCAGGTATACTCCAGGTATACACAGCATCAGGTATACTCCAGGTATACACAGCATCAGGTATACTCCAGGTATACACAGCATCAGGTATACTCCAGGTATACACAGCATCAGGTATACTCCAGGTATACACAGCATCAGGTATACTCCAGGTATACACAGCATCAGGTATACTCCAGGTATACACAGCATCAGGTATACTCCAGGTATACACAGCATCAGGTATACTCCAGGTATACACAGCATCAGGTATACTCCAGGTATACACAGCATCAGGTATACTCCAGGTATACACAGCATCAGGTATACTCCAGGTATACACAGCATCAGGTATACTCCAGGTATACACAGCATCAGGTATACTCCAGGTATACACAGCATCAGGTATACTCCAGGTATACACAGCATCAGGTATACTCCAGGTATACACAGCATCAGGTATACTCCAGGTATACACAGCATCAGGTATACTCCAGGTATACACAGCATCAGGTATACTCCAGGTATACACAGCATCAGGTATACTCCAGGTATACACAACATCAGGTATACTCCAGGTATACACAGCATCAGGTATACTCCAGGTATACACAGCATCAGGTATACTCCAGGTATACACAGCATCAGGTATACTCCAGGTATACACAGCATCAGGTATACTCCAGGTATACACAACATCAGGTATACTCCAGGTATGCACAGCATCAGGTATACTCCAGGTATACACAGCATCAGGTATACTCCAGGTATACACAGCATCAGGTATACTCCAGGTATACACAGCATCAGGTATACTCCAGGTATACACAGCATCAGGTATACTCCAGGTATACACAACATCAGGTATACTCCAGGTATACACAGCATCAGGTATACTCCAGGTATACACAGCATCAGGTATACTCCAGGTATACACAGCATCAGGTATACTCCAGGTATACACAGCATCAGGTATACTCCAGGTATACACAGCATCAGGTATACTCCAGGTATACACAACATCAGGTATACTCCAGGTATACACAGCATCAGGTATACTCCAGGTATACACAGCATCAGGTATACTCCAGGTATACACAGCATCAGGTATACTCCAGGTATACACAGCATCAGGTATACTCCAGGTATACACAGCATCAGGTATACTCCAGGTATACACAGCATCAGGTATACTCCAGGTATACACAGCATCAGGTATACTCCAGGTATACACAGCATCAGGTATACTCCAGGTATACACAGCAGCATATGTGTAGAGAACCTGGGATAACCTAGAAAAGTCAAAGTGATTTATTTCCATTGGGTTGGTCAGCTTGGCCGGGAGGCCTGCTGCAGTGCTCCTCCATTCTCATATTCATATTTTAAATTACAGTAGAACCCGCTTATGCACAGATTCGGTTTCTACAGATTCGGTTATCCACGGTTTACAATGGCCTGATAATAACCCTTAATTTTGCTTAATAATGGTCCCAAGGCGCGGTAGTAGTGACGGTGGCAGTTGTTCCCAGCCTCAGCCATCAAGTGCTTCTCATCAGTGAATAACTGATAATTTTCCACTTTTTGAGGGTAATTTATCAATTAAACTTCACCAAAGGTATATATATAACAGAGAAACCACTTATATACATATGGTTGGCTACTATCCGTGGTTTCGGACATCCACGGTAGGTCTTGGAACATATTCCTCATGGATATAGGGGGACTACTGTAGTCTTATCATTACAGGCCTATCAGAATGTGGGAGCCAAGATACAAGAGGACCTATCAGAAGCACCGGTGATCATAGGGGTGAAGCAGGTGCCCATTGATCAGCTTATACCTAACAAGACGTACTGTTTCTTCTCTCACACTATGAAAGCCCAGGAAGCCAACATGCCGCTCCTTGATGCTCTTTTACACAAGGTAACATCACATAACATTTGTTACCAACTTTTATCTGGGGAGGGTTAGCCACCCAGGATAACCCAGAGTATGGAGTGTTAGCCATTTAGAATAACTCAAAGTCTGGAGGGTTATCAACCCAGGATAACCCAAGGTATGGAGTGTTAGCCATCCAGGATAACCAAGGGTGGGGAGTGTTAGTTATCCGGATAGCGAAGGCGGGGAGAGTTAGCAACCCAGGATAACCTAGAGTACGGAGTGTTAACCATTTAGAATAACCCAAAGTGGGGAGGGTTAGCCACCCAGGATAACCCAGGGTAGGGAGGGTTAGCCACCCATCATACCCTAGGATGGGGAGCATTAGCCATCCAGGATAACCCAGGGTGGGGAGCGTTAGTCACACAGAATAACCCAGGGTACGGAGTGTTACCCATCCAGGATAACGATGGGAGGGGGGCAGTGTAAGCCAACCAAGATAACCCAGGAGGGGGGGAAGAGTTAGACACCCAGGAAAACCCAGAGTAGGAAGTGTTAGCCTCATAGGGTAACCAAGGGTGTTGAGTGTTAGTAACCAAGGATAACCTAGGGTACAGAGTGCTGGTAAACCCAGGATAACCCAGGGTGGGGAGTGTTAGCCACAGAGGATAACCAAGAGTAGGGAGCATTACCGACCCAGGATAATCCAGGGTTGGGATTGTTAGCCAATCAGAGTACAGAGTGTTAGTCCCCAGGATAAACCAGGGTATTGTGAGTTAGCCTCCAAGGGTAACCCAGAATGTGTTAGCCACCCTGGATAACCATGGGTAGGGAGTGCTAGCCAATCAGGATAGTGCAGGGTAGGGAGTTTTAGCCACCCAGGATAACCCATGGTGACTAAGGTAAGCCACCAAGGATAACACAGGGTGGGGAGGGTTAGCCACCCAGGATAACCCAGGATGGGGAGCATTAGCTATAAAGTATAACCCAGTGTTGGGACCGTTAGCCACCCAGGATAATCCAAGGTAGGGAGTATTAGCCATCCAGGATAACCAAGGGTTGGGAGTGTTAGCCACTCAAGATGACATAGGGTGGGAAGTGTTAGCCACCCAGGATAACCCAGGGTAGGAAGTGCTAGCCACCCAGGATAGCCAAGGGTGGGGAGGGTTAGCCACCCAGGATAACCCAGGATGGAGATGGGTAGCCGCCCAGGATAACCCAAGGTAGGGAGTGTTAGCCATCCAGGATAACCCAGGGTGGGGAATGTTAGCCACCCAGGATAACCCAGGGGAGGGAGTGTTAGCCATCAAGGATAAACAAGAGTGGTAAGTGTTATCCACCCAGGATAACCTAGAGTATGGAGTATTAGCCATCCAGGAAAACTCAGCGTGGGGAGCGTTAGACACCCAGGATAACCAAGGCTAGGAAGTTAGCATTCCAGGATAACCCAGAGTGGGGAGTGTTAGCCACCAAGCATTACCGAGGGTAGGGAATGTTAGGCACCCAGGATAACCCAGGATAGGATATTTTAGCCACCCAGGATAACCCAGAGTGTAGAGTGTTAGCCATTCAGGATATCCCAAGGTGGGGAGGATTAGACACGCTGGACAACCCACGGTGGGGAGGGTTAGCCACCTCAGGATAACCCAGGCACAGGAGTGTTAGCCACCCAGGATAACCCAGGCAGGGGAGTGTTAGCCACCAAGGATAACCCAGGCAGGGGAGTGTTAGCCACCCAGGATAACCCAGGCAGGGGAGTGTTAGTCACACAGGATAACCCAGGCAGGGGAGTGTTAGCTACCCAGGATAATCCAGGCAGGGGAGTGTTAGCCACCCAGGATAACCCAGGCAGGGGAGTGTTAGTCACACAGGATAACCCAGGCAGGGGAGTGTTAGCCACCCAGGATAACCCAGGCAGGGGAGTGTTAGCCACCCAGGATAACCCAGGCAGGGGTGTTTTAGCCACCCAGGATAACCCAGGCAGGGGAGTGTTAGCTACCCAGGATAATCTAGGCAGGGGAGTGTTAGCCACCCAGGATAACCCAGGCAGGGGAGTGTTAGTCACACAGGATAACCCAGGCAGGGGAGTGTTAGCCACCCAGGATAACCCAGGCAGCAGAGTGTTAGCCACACAGGATAACCCAGGCAGGGGAGTGTTAGACACACAGGATAACCCAGGCAGGGGAGTGTTAGCCACCCAGGATAACCCAGGCATGTGAGTGTTAGCCACCCAGGATAACCCAGGCAGGGGAGTGTTAGTCACCCAGGATAACCCAGGCAGGGGAGTGTTAGCCACCCAGGATAACCCAGGCAGGGGAGTGTTAGCCACCCAGGATAACCCAGGCAGGGGAGTGTTAGCCACCCAGGATAACCCAGGCAGGGGAGTGTTAGCCACCCAGGATAACCCAGGCAGGGGAGTGTTAGCCACCCAGGATAACCCAGTGTAGGACGCGTTAGCCAGCCAGAATAACCTAGGGTGGGGAGGGTTAGCCACCCAGGATAACCCAGGCAGGGGAGTGTTAGCTACCCAGGATAATCTAGGCAGGGGAGTGTTAGCCACCCAGGATAACCCAGGCAGGGGAGTGTTAGCCACCCAGGATAACCCAGGCAGGGGAGTGTAGTCACACAGGATAACCCAGGCAGGGGAGTGTTAGTCACACAGGATAACCCAGGCAGGGGAGTGTTAGCCACCCAGGATAACCCAGGCAGGGGAGCGTTAGCCACCCAGGATAACCCAGGCAGGGGAGTGTTAGCCACCCAGGATAACCCAGGCAGGGGAGTGTTAGTCACACAGGATAACCGAGGCAGGGGAGTGTTAGTCACACAGGATAACCCAGGCAGGGGAGTGGTCGCCACCCCGGATAACCCAGGCAGGGGAGTGTTAGCCACCCAGGATAACCCAGGCAGGGGAGTGTTAGTCACACAGGATAACCCAGGCAGGGGAGTGTTAGTCACACAGGATAACCCAGGCAGGGGAGTGTTAGTCACACAGGATAACCCAGGCAGGGGAGTGTTAGTCACACAGGATAACCCAGGCAGGGGAGTGTTAGTCACACAGGATAACCCAGGCAGGGGAGTGTTAGCCACCCAGGATAACCCAGGCAGGGGAGTGTTAGTCACACAGGATAACCCAGGCAGGGGAGTGTTACCCACTCTGGCTAACAGAGGGTAGGGAGTGTTACATACCAAGGGTAACCCAGGGTACGGAGAGTTATCCAGCCAGGATAAAAAAAGGTAGGGAGTGTTAGCCACCCATGATAAGCCAGGCTATGGTGTGTTAGCCACCCAGGATAAGCCAGGCTATGGTGTGTTAGCCACCCATGATAAGCCAGGCTATGGTGTGTTAGCCACCCAGGATAAGCCAGGCTATGGTGTGTTAGCCACCCATGATAACACAGGCTATGGTGTGTTAGCCACCCAGGATAAGCCAGGCTATGGTGTGTTAGCCACCCAGGATAAGCCAGGCTATGGTGTGTTAGCCACCCAGGATAAGCCAGGCTATGGTGTGTTAGCCACCCAGGATAAGCCAGGCTATGGTGTGTTAGCCACCCAGGATAAGCCAGGCTATGGTGTGTTAGCCACCCAGGATAAGCCAGGCTATGGTGTGTTAGCCACCCATGATAAGCCAGGCTATGGTGTGTTAGCCACCCAGGATAAGCCAGGCTATGGTGTGTTAGCCACCCAGGATAAGCCAGGCTATGGTGTGTTAGCCACCCAGGATAAGCCAGGCTATGGTGTGTTAGCCACCCAGGATAAGCCAGGCTATGGTGTGTTAGCCACCCAGGATAACACATTGTAGGGTTTGTTAGCCACACAGAATAACCCAGGGTAGGAAGTGTTAGACACCCAGGGTAACCCAGGATTGGGAGTTTAAGCCACCCAGCATAACCCAGGGAAGGGAGTGTTAACCATCCAGGAAAACCAAGGGTAGGAAGCGTTAACTACCCAGGTTAACCCAGGGAAGGAAGTGTTGCCCACGCAGGACCTTCGAGGGTGGGGAGTGTTGGCCACCCAGGATAACCCAAGGTAGGGCGTGCTACCCACCCTGCATAACCCAGGGTAGGGAGTATTAGCCACCTCGGATAACCCAGAGTAGGGAGTGTTAGCCACCCAGGATAACTCAGGGTGGGGAGTGTTGGCCACCCAGGATAACCCAAGGTAGGGCGTGCTACCCACCCTGCATAACCCAGGGTAGGGAGTATTAGCCACCTCGGATAACCCAGAGTAGGGAGTGTTAGCCACCCAGGATAACTCAGGGTGGGGAGTGTTAACCACCCAGGATAACCCCGGATAGGGAGAGTTACACACCCAATATAACCTAAGATAGGGAGTGTTAGGCACCCAGGATAACCCAGGGAAGAAAGTGCAAGCAAAACAAGATAACCAAGGGTAGGGAGTGTTAATTACCCAGTATAACCCAGGGCAGTGAGTGTTAGCCTCCCAGGATAACCCAGAGCAGGAAGTGTTAGCCACCCTGGGTAACCCAGGGTAGGGACTGTTAGCCACCCAGGATAACCCAGAGCAGGAAGTGTTAGCCACCCAGGATAACACAGAGTAGGGAGTGTTACCAACACAGGATAAACCAGGTTAGGGAGTTTTGGGGACCCAGGATAACCCAGGGTAGAAAGTGTTAGCCTCCCACGATAACTCAGGGTGGGGAGTGTTAGCCACCCAGGTTAGCCCAGGGTAGGGAGTGTTAGCCACGCAGGATAACCCAGAGTAGGAATTGTTAGCGACCCACGGTAACCCTGGGTAGGAAGTGCTAACCACCCAGGATAACCCTGCGTAAGGAGTGTTAACCACCCAGGATAACCCAGGGCATGGTGTGTTAGCAACCCAACATAACCCAGTGTAGGAAGTGTTAGCCACCTAGCATATCCCAGGGAGGGGAGTGTTACCCATCCATGTTAACCCAGGGTGGGGAGGGTTAGCCACCCACGATAACCCAGGGTGGAGAGGGTTAGGCACCCAGGATAACCCTGGTAGGAGAGAGTTAGCCACCCAGGAAAACCCAGTGAAGGATGCGTTAGCCATCCAGGATAACCCAGGGTGGGGAGGATTAGCAACCAGTAATAACCCAGGGTAGGGAGGGTTAGCCACAAAGACAGACTAACACAGTTTAGGATGTATTAGCCATCCAGGATAACCCCGGGTGGGGAGTGTTAGCCACCCAGGATAACCCTTGGTATGAAGTGTTAGCCACCCAGGATAACCCGGAGTGGGGAGTGCTAGCCACCCAGGATAAAGCAGGGTAGGAAGTTTTACTTTTCCAGGATAACCCAGGGTAGGGAGTGTTAGCCATCCAGGAAAACCCAGGGAAGGAAGAGTTAGGCACCCAGGGTAACTCAGGGAAGGAAGTGTTAGCCACTCTGGTTAACTGAGAGTAGGGAGTGTTACCCATCCAGCGTAACCCATGGTAGGGAGTGTTAGATACCCAGGATATCCTAGGGTAGGGAGTTTTTGCCACAAGAATAACCCAGGGTAGGAGTGTTAGCCACAAGGATAACCCAGGATATGAAGTGTTAGCTACCCAGGATAACCCAGAGTTGGGAGTGTTAGCCACCCAGCATATCCCAGGGAAAAAAGTGTTAGCCCCCAGGACAACCTACGGTGGTGAGTATTAGCCACCCAGGATAACGCAGCGTAGGAAGTGTGAGCCACCGAGGACAACCCAGGGTAAGAGGTGTTAGTCACAAAGGATAACCCAGGGTAGGAAGTGTTAGCTACCCAGGATAACGAAGGGCGGGTAGTGTTAGTCATCCAGGATAACCCAGGGTAGGAAATGTTAGCCTCCTAGGATAACCCAGGTTAGGAAGCGTTAGCCACCCTGGATAACCCAGGGTAGGGAGTGTTAGCCACTCAGGATAACCGAGGGTAGAGAATGTTACCCGCCCAGGGTATCCCAGGGTAGGGAGTGTTAGCCAACCAGGATATCCCAACTAAGGGAGTAGCTAACACTTCTGACCCTGGGTTATCCTGGGTGGCTAACACTTCCTTACCTGGGTTGTCATAAATATCTAACACTCCACACCCTGGGTTATCCTGGGTAGCTAACACTTCCTACCCTGGATTATCGTGGGTGGCTAACACCCAGGATAACCCAAGGTAGAAAACGTTAGCCTTCCAGGATAATCCAATGTAAGGAGTGTTAGCCACCCAGTATAACCCAGGGGAGGGAGTGTTAGGCACCCAGGATAACCCAGGGGAGGGAGTGTTAGCCACCCAGGATAATCAACGGGAGGGAGTGTTAGGAACTCAGGATAACCAAGGGAAGGAAGTGTTAGTCTCCCAGGATAACCCAGGGGAGGGAGTGTTAGCCGCCCAGGATAACCCAGGGGAGGGAGTGTTAGGCACTCAGGATAACCCTGGGTAGAAAGTGTTAGCCACCCAGGATAACCCAGGGGAGGGAGTGTTAGGCACTCAGGATAACCCAGGGTAGGAAGTGTTAGCAACCCAGGATAACCCGGGGTAGAGAGTGTTAGCCTCCCAGGATAACCCAGGGAATGGAGAGTTAGACACCTAGGATAAAGTTGGGTAGGGAGTGTTAGCGACCCAGGATGACCCAGGTTAGGGTGTGTTAGCTTCCCAGGATAACCCAGGGTAGGGAGTGTTAGCCACCCATTATTACCCAAGTTAGGGTGTGTTAGCTACCCAGGATAACCCAGGGTAGGGAGTGTCAGCAACCCAGGATAACCCATGTTGCTTAGTGTTAGCCACCCTAGATAACCCAGGGTAGGGAGTGTTAGCCATCCATTACAACCCAGGGTAGGGAGTATTAGCCACCCAGGATAACCCAGGGTAGGATGTGTTAGCCTCCCAGGATAACCGAGTGTATGGAGCGTTAGACACCCAGGATAACCTTGGGTAGGGAGTGTTAGTGATCCAGAATAACCCAGGGTAAGGAGTGTTAGCGACCCAGGATAACCCAGGGTAGGGAGTGTTAGCCACCCTGGAAAACCCTGTGTGGGGGGTGTTAACCACCCAGAATATCCCAGGATTCCACCCACACTGGTCACTTACTACTCAGTGAATAGTGACAGCAGGTGTAAGGTGACTAACATCCAGGTACCTATTTATTGCTAGGTGAACAGTGACAGCAGGTGTCTTAAGGAAACACGTCGTAATGTTTCCAGTCATTTCGTGAATCTACCCCCGGACCTCAGTGTGTGAGCTGAGTATCTCACATACTCTGTGTTTTCAGAACATTCGGTTGCTGGACTATGAGCGTATATGTGAGAGTCAAGGCAAGAGTGTGGTGGCGTTCGGCAGGTATGCTGGAATCGCTGGCATGACTAACATTCTTCATGGACTTGGACTTCGTCTCCTAGCACTTGGGTATCACACACCTTTCATGGTATGTTACTAGCACTTGGGTATCACACACCCTTCATGGTATGTTACTAGCACTTGGGCATAATACACCCATATTGGTATGTTACTAGCACTAGAGTATCACACACCTTTCATGGTATGTTACTAGCACTTGGGAATCACACACCCTTCATGGTAAGTCAATATAAGTACCCCTCTACGATTTGCAATACTGTACTGGCAATAGTTTATTGACAGTAGGTTCTGTCAATCTTATTATCAATAACTGTCATACTACTACTACTACTGCTAATAATAATAATAATTAGTATAATCAGTAAATATTGAATCAGTTGACTCCTACAGTACATTGGACCCGCCCATAACTACCGCAACACAGAGATGGCAAGACAGTCAATTCGTGACACCGGCTATGAAATTTCCCTGGGCAAGATGCCCAAATCCATCGGTCCTCTGACATTCATATTCACGGGCACTGGGAACGTTTCGCAGGGGGCCCAGGAGATAGTTCAGGAGCTGCCCCATGAGTATGTCTCTGTGAAGGCATTGAAGAAAATCATTGAACACGGAGGTAAGTCACTAGATGAATTTGAAACTCCTGAAGGAATGGAGCGGATAGGAATTCAAACTGATGTACATGAACCATACCCCCGGCCGGGATTGAACCCGCGGTCATAGAGTCTCAAAACTCCAGCCCGTCGAGTTAGCCACTAGACCAGCTAGCCACAATAAGATTCATCCAACTAGGTATATTTCTACACCATAGGAAGGTTAGCACAGGCACCTCTGTGACCACAAATGCAAGTTTTTACAGACGAATCTCCAGCTAGCATGGCCGTGACGAACTCTAGCTCAAGTCCCTTCACTGCCGTCAACGTGACTTAAGAAATCGTAATGACACGATTGCAAATGAACCATACCCCCGGCCGGGATTGAACCCGCGGTCATAGAGTCTCAAAACTCCAGCCCGTCGCGTTAGCGACGGCCACGCTAGCTGGAGATTCGTCTGTAAAAACTTGCATTTGTGGTCACAGAGGTGCCTGTGCTAACCTTCCTATGGTGTAGAAATATACCTAGTTGGATTAATCTTATTGTGGCTAGCTGGTCTAGTGGCTAACGCGACGGGCTGGAGTTTTGAGACTCTATGACCGCGGGTTCAATCCCGGCCGGGGGTATGGTTTATTTGCAATCGTGTCATTACGATTTCTTAAGTCAAGTGATGTACATGGGGTGAGTAATTATGAATGACATAATTGGTCACAGACCGTACCATGATTAATGGACGAAGGTGTTTGTACAGTGATGGTTGACATGATGCAGGGCTTGTACAGTGAAGGTTGACATGACAGTGCTTGTACAGTGATGGTTGACAAGATACTCTGCTTGCACAGTAATGGTTGACATGATGCAGTGCTTGTACTGTGATGGTTGACATGAAAGTGATTGTTCAGTAATGGTTGACATGATAGAGTGCTTGTACAGTGATGCATAATGTGATAGAGTGCTTGTACAGTGAGGGTTGACATGATAGAGTGCTTGAACACTGATGGTTGACATGATACAGTGCTTGTACAGTGATGGTTAACATGATACAGTGCTTGCACAGTGATGATTGACATAATACAGTGCATGTACAGTGATGATTGATATGGTACAGTGCTTGAACTGTGATTGTTGACATGATGCAGTGCTTGTACAGCGATGGTTGACATGATGCAATGCTTGTACAGTGATGGGTGACAAGATACAGTGCATATACAATGATGTTTAACATGATTCAGTGTTTGTACAGTTATGGTTGACATGATGCAGCTGATGTAAGTTGATGTGTGACATGATAGAGTGCTTGTACAGCGATGGTTGACACGATACACTCCTTGTTCACTGATGGTTGACAGAATACAGTGCTTCTACAGTGATATGTGACATAATACAGTGCTTCTACAGTGATAGGTGACATAATTACAGTGCTTGTACAGTGACTGGTAACATGATACATTGCTTGTACAGTGATGGTTGATATGTTGCATTGAATGTAAAATTATTGTTAACATGACATAGTTCATGTAGAGTGATGGTTGACATAATAGAGTGCTGTGCCAGTGATGTTTGCATTATACAGTGCTTGTACAGTGATGGTTGACATGATACAATGCTTGTACAGAGATTGTTGACATGATGCAGTGATTGTACAGTGATGTTTAACATTATACAGTGGATTTACAATCATGTATGACATGATACAGTGCTTGTAAATTGATGGGTGACATGATTTAGTGCTTGTAGGATGATAGTTGACATGATGCAGTGCTTGTAGCGGTTGATATGATACAGAGCTTGTACAATGATTGGTGACATGGTGCCCTGCTTGTATTCTGATAAGTGACATAATATAATGCATGTACAGTGATGGCTGACATGATACTCTGCTTGTCCAGTGATTGTTGACATGATAAAGTTCTTTTACCATGATTCAATACTTTTGCAGTGATGTTTGACATGATATGGTGCTTGTACAGTGGTGATCAACATGATACAGTGCTTGTACTGCGATGGTTGCCACGATGCAGTGCTTGTATAGTGACGGTAGACATGATACAGTGCTTTTATAGTGATATTTGACATGATACAGATCTTGTACAGTGATTGTTGACTTGAGAAATTGCTTACACAATCATGATACAGTGCTTGTAAATTGATGGTTGACATGATACAGGGCTTGTGCATTGATGGTTGACATGATACAATGCTTTTGCATTGATGGTTGACATGTAACAGCGGTTATACAGTGAGGTTGACATGATACAGTGCATATACAGTGATGGTTCACATGATTCAGTGCATGTACATTGATGGTTGACATGATATACTGCTTGTATAGTGATGGTTGACATGAAAGAGTGCTTGTACTTTGATGGTTGACATGATACAGTGCTTGTACAGTGATATTTGACATCATGCAGTGCTTCTGCAGTAATAGTTGATATGATACATTGTTTTTACTGTGATAGTTGACATGATGCAGTTGTTGTACAAGAATGGTTAACATGATACAGTGCTTGTACATAGTCATGGTTCACATGATACAGTGTTTGTACAGTGATGGTTAACATGATGCAGTGCATGTATAGTTATTGGTGGAATGATACTGTGCTTGTACAGTGATTGTTCATATTATAGAGTGCTTCTCGAGGGATGGTTGACATGATAGAGTGCTTGTACAATGATGGTTGACATGATACAGTGCCTTTACAGTGATGGTTTACATGATACAGTGCTTCTACAGTTACGGTTAACATTATACAGTGCTTGTTCAGTGATGGTTGATATGATACAGTGCTTGTACAGTGATTTTTACATAATTCAGTTCATGTACAGTGATGGTTGACATGATTTAGTGCTTGTACAATGATTGTTGACATGATACTGTGCTTATTCAATGATGGTTGACATAATACAGTGTCTGTACAGTGATGGTTGAGATGATAATGTACTTGCACAGTGATTTTTTACATAGTAGAGTGCTTCTACTGTGATAGTTGACATGATTCATTGTTTCATCAGTGATGTTTGACATGATAGAGTATTTGTACAGTTATGGTTTTCATGCTAGAGTGCTTGTACAGTTATGGTTGACATGATGTATTGCTTGTACAATGATGCTTGACATGATTCAGTGCTTGTTCAGTAATGGTTGACATGATACAGTGAATGTACAGTGATGGGTGACATGATAGAGTGCTTGTACAGTGAAGGTTGTCATGATACAGCGCCTATTCATTAATGGTTGACATAATACGGTGCTTGTACAGTGATGATTGACATGATACAGTGCGTGTACAGTGATGTTTGACGTGATACAGTGCTTGTACATTGAACTTGACATGACAGAGTGCTTGAACAGTGTTGGTTGACATGATACACTGCTTGTACAGTGATGGTTGACAAGTACACTGCTTTTCGAGTTATGGTTGACATAATACAGTGCTTGTACAGTGACGATTGAGATGATGCAGTGCTTGTACAGTGATGGTTGACATCTTACAGTGCTTTTACTTAGATGGATGATATGATACAGAGTTTGTTCAGTGATGGTTGACATGATACAGTGCTTGCCCATTGATTGTTGACATGATACAATGCTTGTGCAGTGATGGTTGACATGATACATCGCTTGTACAGTGATGGTTGACATGATACATCGCTTGTACAGTGTTGATTGAAATGCTACCGTGCTTGTAGGGTGAGGGTTGACATGGTACAGTGTTTGTATAGTGATTGTTGACATGATACAGTTCTTGTACAGTGATGGTTGACATGATCCAGTGTTTGGACAGTGATGGTTGACATGATAATGTGCTTGTACATTTATGGGTGACATGATGCTTTACTTATAAAGTAATTGGTGACATGATACAGAGCTTGTACAATGATGAGAGACATAATACAATGCTTGTACTGTGATGGGTGGCATGATATAGTGTTTCTACAATGATTTGTGACATGAAACAATGTTTATACAGCAATGAGTGTCGTTATACAATATTGATTCAGTGATGGGTGACAAAGTGATGGGTAACACGACAGAATGTATGTACAGTGATGGGTAACACGACAGAATGTATGTACAGTGATGGGTAACACGACAGAATGTATGTACAGTGATGGGTAACACGACAGAATGTATGTACAGTGATGGGTAACACGACAGAATGTATGTACAGTGATGGGTAACACGACAGAATGTATGTACAGTGATGGGTAACACGACAGAATGTATGTACAGTGATGGGTAACACGACAGAATGTATGTACAGTGATGGGTAACACGACAGAATGTATGTACAGTGATGGGTAACACGACAGAATGTTTAGTGAAGATGAGGTCCAGCATATTTTCTAGTCTTGTAGGCTCTACTATTTGCTGGTTTAAGGCGAATTTGGAGCAGAGATTTAATGGTTCATGCGTGTGTGAATTTTCATTTGATCTGGTCAGTTTTCAAAAGCTGCTCCTGGAATTGCTGGGAAGTTGTGTCTGAAAGCTTGTATTTCACCACAATGACAAGATTTTCGTTTTCAGTCTTTTCTGCCAAAACTTCAACTACATCATATGCCTGTTTTGTCTGTTGCATCGGGAATAGGTTATAACCTGGGTTCCATATATCGTTGTGATAATGTATCCGAGTCTCTGTGAATGCTGCGAACATTGCATTTGACTTCGTCAGCAGTCACTTGATGTAAGGAATTTTATTGTTTTTTGACGGCTTTAGACCCTGTATGTTTGCAAAAATAAATGTCATTATATTGGTGGAATTTAGGCTCTAATATCTGTTGTCATATATGACTGTAAGTCTGACTGACCTTGGTTACAAGACTGACTGTAAGTCTGACTGACCTTGGCTACATGACTGACTGTAAGTCTGACTGACCTTGGCTACATGACTGACTGTAAGTCTTGAGTGACCTTGGCTACAAGACTGACTGTAAGTCTGACTGACCTTGGCTACATGACTGACTGTAAGTCTTGAGTGACCTTGGTTACAAGACTGACTGTAAGTCTGACTGACCTTGGCTACATGACTGACTGTAAGTCTTGAGTGACCTTGGCTACAAGACTGACTGTAAGTCTTGAGTGACCTTGGCTACAATACTGACTGTAAGTCTGACTGACCTTGGCTACATGACTGACTGTAAGTCTTGAGTGACCTTGGCTACATGACTGACTGTAAGTCTTGAGTGACCTTGGCTACATGACTGACTGTAAGTCTTGAGTGACCTTGGCTACAAGACTGACTGTAAGTCTGACTGACCTTGGCTACATGACTGTCTGTAAGTCTTAAGTGACCTTGGCTACAAGACTGACTGTAAGTCTGACTGACCTTGACCACAAGACTGACTATAAATCTGACTGAAGCTCCAGATATTAACTTAATCATTGTTAACCCAACATAACATTAATATACAGTGGAACCCAGGATTTCGGCTGAAAGCCGTTTCAGAAGGTCGGCCTAAATCCGGAAAGTCCAAAAACCGAAGCAATATTTCACATAATTACTGTAAATACAATTAATTTTGAATGTTGCAAATTTGCAATTGTTAATAAGACACCAAATAACTTTTTTTTTATTTATTATACAAAGAGACAATTTCAAAAACCTAACTGGAACTTTGCATCCATACATTTTGTAAGTATTAAAACAATATAAAAATGAAGCAGAGAGTAAGACGAACACATCACAACGGGATAAAACTCTTAAGTCGCATATTGGAGTTTCATGAGGAAGAACAATCATTCTATATTACTAATTCCTAGAATGTCAAGAAGCAATTTTGATCCTTCTTTATGACAGATTTTCTTTATGACAGATTTTCTTTATGACAGATTTTCTTTATGACAGATTTTCTTTATGACAGATTTTCTTTATGACAGATTTTCTTTATGACAGATTTTCTTTATGACAGATTTTCTTTATGACAGATTTTCTTTATGACAGATTTTCTTTATGACAGATTTTCTTTATGACAGATTTTCTTTATGACAGATTTTCTTGCACACGGAACAGTAAAATGAGGATGTGACATAACTTTTCTTTTTGCTGCAATACTTGCAACAATACTTGTTGTAATACTTGCAACAATACTTGTAACAATACTTGCAACAATACTTGTTGCAATACTTGCAACAATACTTGTTGTAATACTTGCAACAATACTTGTAACAATACTTGTTGTAATACTTGCAACATTACTTGTAACAATACTTGCAACAATACTTGTTGCAATACTTGCAACAATACTTGTTGTAATACTTGCAACAATACTTGTTGTAATACTTGCAACAATACTTGTTGTAATACTTGCAACAATACTTGTTGTAATACTTGCAACAATACTTGTAACAATACTTGTTGTAATACTTGCAACAATACTTGCAACAATACTTGTTGTAATACTTGCAACAATACTTGTTGTAATACTTGCAACAATACTTGTTGTAATACTTGCAACAATACTTGTTGTAATACTTGCAACAATACTTGTTGTAATACTTGCAACAATACTTGTTGTAATACTTGCAACAATACTTGTTGTAATACTTGCAACAATACTTGTAACAATACTTGCAACAATACTTGTTGTAATACTTGCAACAATACTTGTTGTAATACTTGCAACAATACTTGTTGTAATACTTGCAACAATACTTGTTGTAATACTTGCAACAATACTTGTTGTAATACTTGCAACAATACTTGTTGTAATACTTGCAACAATACTTGTTGTAATACTTACAACAATACTTGTAACAATACTTGCAACAATACTTGTTGTAATACTTGCAACAATACTTGTAACAATACTTGCAACAATACTTGTTGTAATACTTGCAACAATACTTGTTGCAATACTTGCAACAATACTTGTTGTAATACTTGCAACAATACTTGTTGCAATACTTGCAACAATACTTGTTGTAATACTTGTTGTAATACTTGCAACAATACTTGTTGTAATACTTGCAACAATACTTGTTGTATTACTTGCAACAATACTTGTTGTAATACTTGCAACAATACTTGTTGTAATACTTGCAACAATACTTGTTGTAATACTTGCAACAATACTTGTTGTAATACTTGCAACAATACTTGTTGTAATACTTGTTGTAATACTTGCAACAATACTTGTTGTAATACTTGCAACAATACTTGTTGTATTACTTGCAACAATACTTGTTGTAATACTTGCAACAATACTTGTTGTAATACTTGCAACAATACTTGTTGTAATACTTGCAACAATACTTGTAACAATACTTGCAACAATACTTGTTGTAATACTTGCAACAATACTTGTTGCAATACTTGCAACAATACTTGTTGTAATACTTGCAACAATACTTGTTGCAATACTTGCAACAATACTTGTTGTAATACTTGTTGTAATACTTGCAACAATACTTGTTGTAATACTTGCAACAATACTTGTAACAATACTTGCAACAATACTTGTTGTAATACTTGCAACAATACTTGTTGCAATACTTGCAACAATACTTGTTGCAATACTTGCAACAATATTTGTTGTAATACTTGCAACAATACTTGTTGCAATACTTGCAACAATACTTGTTGTAATACTTGTTGTAATACTTGCAACAATACTTGTTGTAATACTTGCAACAATACTTGTTGTAATACTTGCAACAATACTTGTTGTAATACTTGCAACAATACTTGTTGTAATACTTGCAACAATACTTGTTGTAATACTTGCAACAATACTTGTTGTAATACTTGCAACAATACTTGTTGTAATACTTGCAACAATACTTGTTGTAATACTTGCAACAATACTTGTTGTAATACTTGCAACAATACTTGTTGCAATACTTGCAACAATACTTGTTGCAATACTTGCAACAATACTTGTTGCAATACTTGCAACAATACTTGTTGTAATACTTGCAACAATACTTGTTGTAATACTTGCAACAATACTTGTTGCAATACTTGCAACAATACTTGTTGTAATACTTGCAACAATACTTGTTGTAATACTTGCAACAATACTTGTTGTAATACTTGCAACAATACTTGTTGCAATACTTGCAACAATACTTGTTGTAATACTTGCAACAATACTTGTTGTAATACTTGCAACAATACTTGTTGCAATACTTGCAACAATACTTGTTGCAATACATGCAACTTGCTGCACTGGCCAGTGTTTTATAGTTGTGTCTAACCTCACACTATCATCAGGTCTTTCTGCACGTTGGTACTGCAGTGCAGGTGGCAATTGCAAGGTTGACAAATTATGATCATTACTGTCACCACTAGAAGTTCTTAGTGAAGCTCTTGGAGTTGTTGTTATGTTGCTGCGTCTAAACTTTTGTCCTTGGGATCTTGCAGTGATAGAGACTTCATTCCTCAATAGCCTCAGTGGCATGCATCTGGTTTTTAGTGACTGACAATCACGGCAGTAAAGAAGTCATGTATCACAACAGCAAGATCAAGAACATAAACAAACAGCCGCATGTACCAACATTTAGATTTCATAAGTATTTTGTACAGATGCACCAACAAGTTATTTTTGTCAATACCTCCCATGTGTGCATCATAGTTGTTGATGACTGCAGGACACTGGAACTGGGTTTTGTTTTTTGTTTCCTTCTTATATATCACCCACATCATTTGTCACTAAAGTCATAACTTTGGTGTCCTTCCATCTTGCAACAAAGATACCATCATTGGTTTTGAGGTCAGAAGTGCCCCTGGGCACTATGTTCTTTTCCATTTGTTTGGCAGGCATCAGTTCTGACTTACCACATCTATTATCACGTACTGTTCCAGTGTATCTGCAGTTATACTTGTCTCTTAGTAACTTGACCAAAGGTAGACTTGAAAAGAAATTGTCGGCATAGACTGCTGATGTATGTCTTTGATTGATAGTTCTTGCAAGTGCCAGAACTATCTTTGAACTTATTGGTAGTTTAGTTTCTTCCTGTGGCAACTTTATGTGATGGCTGTCAAAAGTTGGGTTGCCTTGATAGATGAGTGTATCATGTATGATTCCATCTTCACTTGCACGACAAAATAGTTTGAAACCCCTCTTATCTGGTTTGGTTTTGATGTACTGCCTTAGGTTTCCAGCGGTTTTACCCTTGAAACCAACCATAACTTCATCAACAGACTGCTTGGGTGTAGCTGGAACTTTGAGAAAAGTATGATTCTGTAACCTGGGGCATCCTAAGTGAAGTTGCATAATAGTCATCTAGGAATGGGTATGAATTAATACCCATGAACAAAAGAATACCTATGAACCTCGTGATTTCTTCAGAATCTGTTACAAAAGTACAAAGCATGTTTTTTTTTTTGTTTGGCATACAAATTTGTTTGATATGTGGTCTATCATGTCTTTAGTAAAGAAATCGCAAAAATAATCATATGGACAACTAATTGCAAGAGGCTTTTCATGTTGGTATAGAGGCAAAGGGTCATTTTGGATGTCAACCTTGTGCCAGCGGGTGTCAGTTTGAAGAACAAGGTCATCGTGAAGAACAAGGTCATCGTGAAGAACAAGGTCATCATGAAGAACAAGGTCATCATAAAGAACAAGGTCATCGTAAAGAACAAAGTCATCGTAAAGAACAAGGTCATCATGAAGAACAAGGTCATCATGAAGAACAAGGTCATCATGAAGAACAAGGTCATCATAAAGAACAAGGTCATCGTGAAGAACAAGGTAATCGTGAAGAACAAGGTCATCATGAAGAACAAGGTCATCATAAAGAACAAGGTCATCGAAAAGAACAAAGTCATTGTAAAGAACAAGGTCATCATGAAGAACAAGGTCATCATGAAGAACAAGGTCATCATGAAGAACAAGGTCATCATGAAGAAGAAAGTCATCATGAAGAAGAAGGTCATTGTGAAGAACAAGGTCATCGTGAAGAACAAGGTCATCATGAAGAACAAGGTCATTGAGAAGAACAAGGTCATTGTGAAGAACAAGGTCATCGTGAAGATCAAGGTCATCGTGAAGAATAAGGTAATCGTGAAGAACAAGGTCATCATGAAGAACAAGGTCATCCTGAAGAACAAGGTCATCGTGAAAAACAAGGTCATCAAGAAGAACAAGGTCATCATGAAGAACAAGGTCATCGTGAAGAACAAGGTCATCATGAAGAACAAGGTCATCGTGAAGAAAAAGGTCATCGTGAAAAACAAGGTCATTGTGAAGAACAAGGTCATCATGAAGAACAAGGTCATCGTGAAGAACAAGGTCATCGTAAAGAACAAGGTCATCATGAAGAACAAGGTCATCGTGAAGAACAAGGTAATCATGAAGAACTAGGTTATCGTGAAGAACAAGGTCATCGTGAAAAACAAGGTCATCGTGAAGAACAAGGTCATCTTGAAGAACAAGGTCATTGTGAAGAACAAGGTCATCATGAACAACAAGGTCATCGTGAAGAACAAGGTCATCGTGAAGAACAAGGTCATCGTGAAGAAAAAGGTCATCGTGAAGAACAGGGTCATCGTGAAGAACAAGGTCATTGTGAAGAACAAGGTAATCGTGAAGAACAAGGTCATCGTGAAGAACAAGGTCATTGTGAAGAACAAGGTCATCATGAAGAACAAGGTCATCATGAAGAACAAGGTCATCGTGAAGAACAAGGTCATCGTAAAGAACAAGGTCAACATAAAGAACAAGGTCACCATGAAGAACAAGGTCATCATGAAGAACAAGGTCATCGTAAAGAACAAGGCCATCGTAAAGAACAAGGTCATCATGAAGAACAAGGTTATCGTGAAGAACAAGGTCATCGTAAAGAACAAGATCATCATGAAGAACAAGGTCATCGTGAAGAACAAGGTCATCATGAAGAACAAGGTCATCGTGAAGAACAAGGTCATCGTAAAGAACAAGGTCATCGTGAAGAACAAAGTCATCGTGAAGAACAAGGTCATCGTGAAGAACAAGGTCATCGTGAAGAACAAGGTCATCATGAAGAACAAGGTCATTGTGAAGAACAAGGTCATTGTGAAGAACAAGGTCATCGTGAAGAACAAGGTCATCATGAAGAACAAGGTCATCATGAAGAACAAGGTCATCGTGAAGAACAAGGTCATTGTGAAGAACAAGGTCATCATGAAGAACAAGGTCATCATAAAGAACAAGGTCATCGTGAAGAACAAGGTCATCGTAAAAAACAAGGTCATCGTGAAGAACAAGGTCATTATGAAGAACAAGGTCATCGTAAAGAACAAGGTCATCGTGAAGAACAAGGTCATTGTGAAGAACAAGGTCATCATGAAGAACAAGGTCATCATGAAGAACAAGGTCATCGTGAAGAACAAGGTCATCGTAAAGAACAAGGTCATCGTAAAGAACAAGGTCATCATGAAGAACAAGGTCATCATGAAGAACAAGGTCATCGTAAAGAACAAGGTCATCCTGAAGAAAAAGGTCATCATGAAGAACAAGGTCATTATGAAGAACAAGGTCATCGTGAAGAACAAGGTCATCGTAAAGAACAAGGTCATCGTGAAGAACAAGGTCATCATGAAGAACAAGGTCATCATGAAGAACAAGGTCATCATGAAGAACAAGGCCATCATGAAGAACAAGGTCATCATGAAGAACAAGGTCATCTTGAAGAACAAGGTCATCATGAAGAACAAGGTCATCATGAAGAACAAGGTCATCGTGAAGAACAAGGAAATCATGAAGAACAAGGTCATCATGAAGAACAAGGTCATCGTGAAGAATAAGGTCATCGTGAAGAACAAGGTCATCATGAAGAACAAGGTCATCATGAAGACCAAGGCCATCTTGAAGAACAATGTCATCATGAAGAACAAGGTCATAATGAAGAACAAGGTCATAGTGAAGAACAAGGTCATCATGAAGAACAAGGTCATCATGAAGAACTAGGTCATCGTGAAGAACAAGGTCATCGTAAAGAACAAGGTCATCGTGAAGAACAAGGTCATTGTGAAGAACAAAGTCATCGTGAAGAACAAGGTCATCGTGAAGACAAGGTCATCATGAAGAACAAGGTCATTGTGAAGAACAAGGTCATCATGAAGAAGAAGGTCATCGTGAAGAACAAGGTCATCATGAAGTAAAAGGTCATTATGAAGAACAAGGTCATCGTGAAGAACAAGGTCATCATGAAGAACAAGGTCATCGTTAAGAACAAGGTCATCATGAAGAACAAGGTCATCATGAAGAACAAGGTCATCATGAAGAACAAGGTCATCATGAAGAACAATGTCATCATGAAGAACAAGGTAATCGTGAAGAACAAGGTCATTATGAAGAACAAGGTCATCGTGAAGAACAAGGTCATCATGAAGAACAAGGTCATCATGAAGAACAAGGTCATCATGAAGAACAAGGTCATCATGAAGAACAAGGTCATCGTGAAGAACAAGGTCATCATGAAGAACAAGGTCATCATGAAGAACAAGGTCATCATGAAGAAAAAGGTCATCGTGAAGAACAAGGTCATCATGAAGAACAAGGTCATCATGAAAAACAAGTTCATCATGAAGAACAAGGTCATCATGAAGAACAAGGTCATCATGAAGAACAAGGTCATCGTGAAGAACAAGGTCATCATGAAGAACAAGGTCTTCATGAAGAACAAGTTCATCATGAAGAACAAGGTCATCATGAAGAACAAGGTTATCATGAAGAACAAGTTCATCATGAAGAACAAGGTCATCATGAAGAACAAGGTCATCATGAAGAACAAGGTCATCATGAAGAACAAGGTCATCATGAAGAACAAGGTCATCATGAAGAACAAGGTCATCATGAAGAACAAGTTCATCATGAAGAACAAGGTCATCATGAAGAACAAGTTCATCATGAAGAACAAGGTCATCATGAAGAACAAGTTCATCATGAAGAACAAGGTCATCATGAAGAACAAGGTCATCATGAAGAACATCATCAAGGTATTCCTCAAACATAATACCTTTCTTTTTCTTGGCTGACTTATCTAGCTGCTGCTCATCACTTGACTCTTGCATCCGGTGCTGCTCATCACTTGACTCTTACATCCGGTGCTGCTCATCACTTGACTCTTGCATCCGGTGCTGCTCATCACTTGACTCTTGCATCTGGTGCTGCTCATCACTTGACTCTTGCATCCAGTGCTGCTCATCACTTGACTCTTGCATCCGGTGCTGCTCATCACTTGACTCTTGCATCCGGTGCTGCTCATCACTTGACTCTTGCATCCGGTGCTGCTCATCACGTGACTCTTGCATCCGGTGCTGCTCATCACTTGACTCTTGCATCCGGTGCTGCTCATCACTTGACTCTTGCATCCGGTGCTGCTCATCACTTGACTCTTGCATCCGGTGCTGCTCATCACTTGACTGTTGCATCCGGTGCTGCTCATCACTTGACTCTTGCATCCGGTGCTGCTCATCACTTGACTCTTGCATCCGGTGCTGCTCATCACTTGACTCTTGCATCCGGTGCTGCTCATCACTTGACTCTTGCATCCGGTGCTGCTCATCACTTGACTCTTACATCCGGTGCTGCTCATCACTTGACTCTTGCATCCGGTGCTGCTCATCACTTGACTCTTGCATCCGGTGCTGCTCATCACTTGACTCTTGCATCCAGTGCTGCTCATCACTTGACTCTTGCATCCGGTGCTGCTCATCACTTGACTCTTGCATCCGGTGCTGCTCATCACTTGACTCTTGCATCCGGTGCTGCTCATCACTTGACTCTTGCATCCGGTGCTGCTCATCACTTGACTCTTGCATCCGGTGCTGCTCATCACTTGACTCTTGCATCCGGTGCTGCTCATCACTTGACTCTTGCATCCAGTGCTGCTCATCACTTGACTCTTCCATCCGGTGCTGCTCATCACTTGACTCTTGCATCCGGTGCTGCTCATCACTTGACTCTTGCATCCGGTGCTGCTCATCACTTGACTCTTGCATCCGGTGCTGCTCATCACTTGACTCTTGCATCCGGTGCTGCTCATCACTTGACTCTTGCATCCGGTGCTGCTCATCACTTGACTCTTGCATCCGGTGCTGCTCATCACTTGACTCTTGCATCCGGTGCTGCTCATCACTTGACTCTTGCATCCGGTGCTGCTCATCACTTGACTCTTGCATCCGGTGCTGCTCATCACTTGACTCTTGCATCCGGTGCTGCTCATCACTTGACTGTTGCATCCGGTGCTGCTCATCACTTGACTCTTACATCCGGTGCTGCTCATCACTTGACTCTTGCATCCGGTGCTGCTCATCACTTGACTCTTGCATCCGGTGCTGCTCATCACTTGACTCTTGCATCCGGTGCTGCTCATCACTTGACTCTTGCATCCGGTGCTGCTCATCACTTGACTCTTGCATCCGGTGCTGCTCATCACTTGACTCTTGCATCCGGTGCTGCTCATCACTTGACTCTTGCATCTGGTGCTGCTCATCACTTGACTCTTGCATCCGGTGCTGCTCATCACCTGACTCTTGCATCCGGTGCTGCTCATCGCTTGACTCTTGCATCCAGTGCTGCTCATCACTTGACTCTTGCATCCGGTGCTGCTCATCACTTGACTCTTGCATCCGGTGCTGCTCATCACTTGACTCTTGCATCTGGTGCTGCTCATCACTTGACTCTTGCATCCGGTGCTCCTCATCACTTGACTCTTGCATCCGGTGCTGCTCATCACTTGACTCTTGCATCCGGTGCTGCTCATCACTTGACTCTTGCATCTGGTGCTGCTGATCACTTGACTCTTGCATCAGGTGCTGCTCATCACTTGACTCTTGCATCCGGTGCTGCTCATCACTTGACTCTTGCATCCGGTGTTGCTCATCACTTGACTCTTGCATCCGGTGCTGCTCATCACTTGACTCTTGCATCCAGTGCTGCTCATCACTTGACTCTTGCATCCGGTGCTGCTCATCACTTGACTCTTGCATCCGATGCTGCTCATCACTTGACTCTTGCATCCGGTGCTGCTCATCACTTGACTCTTGCATCCAGTGCTGTTCATCACTTGACTCTTGCATCCGGTGCTGCTCATCACTTGACTCTTGCATCCGGTGCTACTCATCACTTGACTCTTGCATCCGGTGCTGCTCATCACTTGACTCTTGCATCCGGTGCTGCTCATCACTTGACTCTTGCATCCAGTGCTGCTCATCACTTGACTCTTGCATCCGGTGCTGCTCATCACTTGACTCTTGCATCCGGTGCTACTCATCACTTGACTCTTGCATCCGGTGCTGCTCATCACTTGACTCTTGCATCTGGTGCTGCTCATCACTTGACTCTTGCATCCGGTGCTGCTCATCACTTGACTCTTGCATCCGGTGCTGCTCATCACCTGACTCTTGCATCCGGTGCTGCTCATCGCTTGACTCTTGCATCTGGTGCTGCTCATCACTTGACTCTTGCATCCGGTGCTGCTCATCACTTGACTCTTGCATCCGGTGCTGCTCATCACTTGACTCTTGCATCCGGTGCTGCTCATCGCTTGACTCTTGCATCCGGTGCTGCTCATCACTTGACTCTTACATCCGGTGCTGCTCATCACTTGACTCTTGCATCCGGTGCTGCTCATCACTTTACTCTTGCATCCGGTGCTGCTCATCACTTGACTCTTGCATCTGGAGCTGCTCATCACTTGAGTCTTGGAACCGGTGCTGCTCATCACTTGACTCTTGCATCCGGTGCTGCTCATCACTTGACTCTTGCATCCGGTGCTGCTCATCACTTGACTCTTGCATTCGGTGCTGCTCATCACTTGACTCTTGCATCCGGCGCTGCTCATCACTTGACTCTTGCATCCGGTGCTGCTCATCACTTGATTCTTGCATCCAGTGCTGCCTCATCACTTGACTCTTGCATCCGGTGCTGCTCATCACTTGACTCTTGCATCCGGTGCTGCTCATCACTTGACTCTTGTATCCGATGCTGCTCGTCACTTGACTCTTGCATCCGGTGCTGCTCATCACTTGACTCTTGCATCCAGTGCTGCTCATCACTTGACTCTTGCATCCGGTGCTGCTCATCACTTGACTCTTGCATCCGGTGCTGCTCATCACTTGACTCTTGCATCCGGTGCTGCTCATCACTTGACTCTTGCATTCGGTGCTGCTCATCACTTGACTCGTGCATCCGGTGCTGCTCATCACTTGACTCTTGCATCTGGTGCTGCTCATCACTTGACTCTTGCATCCGGTGCTGCTCATCACTTGACTCTTGCATCCGGTGCTGCTCATCACTTGACTCTTGCATCCGGTGCTGCTCATCACTTGACTCTTGCATCCGTTGCTGCTCATCACTTGACTCTTGCATCCGGTGCTGCTCATCACTTGACTCTTGCATCCGGTGCTGCTCATCACTTGACTCTTGCATCCATTGCTGCTCATCACTTGACTCTTGCATCCAGTGCTGCTCATCACTTGACTCTTGCATCCGGTGCTGCTCATCACTTGACTCTTGCATCCGGTGCTGCTCATCACTTGACTCTTGCATCCGGTGCTGCTCATCACTTGACTCTTGCATCCGGTGCCAAGTATTCATCACCACTCTCAAGTAATTCTGGCTCATCTGGCTCTGAATCTGAGTCACTCTCCTCCAAAATGCAGACATATTTTGACTTGTTGTTGGTGGGCTCACCATAAAACAATTTCTCATAGATCTCTAAGGACAAAAACGTTCTGTACACACCCACACCACTACAGAATTTATATATGCATTAGAAATTTTTTTATAAATATTTTTTACTGAAAATGGAATATGAGCCTAAACGGGTAGTGGCGATAAACTCGTGCCTTTTTTGTTGCACTTTTTTCAGTTGCATGGTACACTCACATTATGCTTCACACAGACTTTATATATATATCAAAATATGCCTAAACTATTCATTTACGCACTAGACACTAGACATTAGACATTAGACATTGTAGAAGGTAAAATCCAAGAGTATATGAGTGTCACTAGATGGAAAAAACCGCTCTCGGCGATGCCAAGCAAGAAATGTTTACATTTTGGTCTCTTAACCAATGGGAAGCCAGCAGACATCACCACTTACCTGAAGCGACTCAGAGAAGGCTTGTGATTGGTCAGAAATAAAGAACGGGAATCTAGATGCACGATGGGAGTGGATGACACGCTCAAAAATACACGTGTTTAGGTGTGAGCACACTAGCGCCTGGCTCATAAACTGTATTAACTTAATTAATGACTCATGAAATGGACAACTTAACATTTAACATCACTTTTGCTTGTATTGAAGACTCTTGTAGGTGTTTGTAAACAACGAGGAGGAGAAAGGGAGGAGAGTGTATTGTTTGGAGACAGAACAAATACTTAAATATAACATTAATATGAACTCTAAGACTTATTTATGTGTCACAATATGTCTAATATGACGTATTAAAAAATATTAATAACATAGAAACATGATATATTCCTCAGAATGAATAAAATATGTCATTACATATGTGACTAATGTTGTTGTTGTTGTTGTTGTTGTTGTTGTTGTTGTTGTTGTTGTTGTTGTAGTTGTTGTTGTTGTTGTTGTTGTTGTTGTAGTTGTTGTTGTTGTTGAGTTTATCAGAGCCACTGACAGTATTAGCAGTATAGTGGTGGCAATGGCAGCGACCACCACCACTAGTGGTGGCAGTGGCTGACACCACCACTAGTGATGGCTGACACCACTAGTGATGGCTGACACCACTAGTGATGGCTGACACCACCACTAGTGATGGCTGACACCACTAGTGGTGGCAGTGGCTGACACCACCACTAGTGGTGGCAGTGGCTGACACCACCACTAGTGATGGCTGACACCACTAGTGATGGCTGACACCACTAGTGATGGCTGACACCACCACTAGTGATGGCTGACACCACTAGTGGTGGCTGACACCACCACTAGTGGTGGCAGTGGCTGACACCACCACTAGTGATGGCTGACACCACTAGTGATGGCTGACACCACTAGTGATGGCTGACACCACCACTAGTGATGGCTGACACCACTAGTGATGGCTGACACCACTAGTGATGGCTGACACCACCACTAGTGATAGCTGACACCACTAGTGGTGGCTGATACCACTAGTGATGGCTGACACCACTAGTGGTGGCTGACACCACTAGTGATGGCTGACACCACTAGTGATGGCTGACACCACTAATGATGGCTGACACCACCACTAGTGATGGCTGACACCACTAGTGGTGGCTAACACCACTAGTGATGGCTGACACCACTAGTGGTGGCTGACACCAGTAGTGATGGCTGACACCACTAGTGATGGCTGACACCTCTAGTGATGGCTGACACCACCACTAGTGATGGCTGACACCACTAGTGGTGGCTGACACCACTAGTGATGGCTGACACCACTAGTGGTGGCTGACACCACTAGTGATGGCTGACACCACTAGTGATGGCTGACACAACTAGTGATGGCTGACACCACCACTAGTGATGGCTGACACCACTAGTGGTGGCTGACACCACTAGTGATGGCTGACACCACTAGTGGTGGCTGACACCACTAGTGATGGCTGACACCACTAGTGGTGGCTGACACCACTAGTGATGGCTGACACCACTAGTGATGGCTGACACCACTAGTGATGGCTGACACCACCACTAGTGATGGCTGACACCACTAGTGGTGGCTGACACCACTAGTGATGGCTGACACAACTAGTGATGGCTGACACCACCACTAGTGATGGCTGACACCACTAGTGGTGGCTGACACCACTAGTGATGGCTGACACCACTAGTGGTGGCTGACACCACTAGTGATGGCTGACACCACTAGTGGTGTCAGCCACCACTAGTGATGGCTGACACCACCACTAGTGATGGCTGACACCACTAGTGGTGGCTGACACCACTAGTGATGGCTGACACCACTAGTGATGGCTGACACCACTAGTGATGGCTGACACCACTAGTGATGGCTGACACCACCACTAGTGATGGCTGACACCACTAGTGGTGGCTGACACCACTAGTGATGGCTGACACCACTAGTGATGGCTGACACCACTAGTGGTGGCTGACACCACTAGTGATGGCTGACACCACTAGTGATGGCTGACACCACTAGTGGTGGCTGACACCACTAGTGATGGCTGACACCACTAGTGATGGCTGACACCACTAGTGATGGCTGACACCACTAGTGATGGCTGACACCACTAGTGATGGCTGACACCACTAGTGATGGCTGACACCACTAGTGATGGCTGACACCACTAGTGATGGCTGACACCACTAGTGGTGGCTGACACCACTAGTGATGGCTGACACCACTAGTGATGGCTGACACCACTAGTGGTGGCTGACACCACTAGTGATGGCTGACACCACTAGTGATGGCTGACACCACTAGTGATGGCTGACACCACTGGTGGTGGCTGACACCACTAGTGGTGGCTGACACCACTAGTGATGGCTGACACCACTAGTGATGGCTGACACCACTAGTGGTGGCTGACACCACTAGTGGTGGCTGACACCACTAGTGATGGCTGACACCACTAGTGATGGCTGACACCACTAGTGGTGGCTGACACCACTAGTGGTGGCTGACACCACTAGTGATGGCTGACACCACTAGTGATGGCTGACACCACTAGTGGTGGCTGACACCACTAGTGATGGCTGACACCACTAGTGGTGGCTGACACCACTAGTGATGGCTGACACCACTAGTGGTGGCTGACACCACTAGTGATGGCTGACACCACTAGTGGTGGCTGACACCACTAGTCACACTAAAATACATAATTTATGAATAAGAAATATTGCATAAAATCATAATAGAGAATGTAAAGAAATAAAGTGTTTGTTGTTAACCTGGAATTTACCTGTAGAGGGTTTCGGGGGTCACCGCCCCTGCAGCTGAGTCTGAGACCAGGCCTCATTTTGTATCAGGGTCTGATCAACCAGGCTGTTACTGCTGGCCGCATGCAAACTGACGTACGAATCACAGCCCAGTTGGTCAGGTACTGACTTTAGTTGCTTGTCCAGTGTCAGCTTGAAGACAGCCAGAGGTCTATTGGTAATCCCCCTTATGTATGCTGGGAGACTGTTGAACAGTCTTGGGCTCCCGACACTAACTGTGTTGTCTCTCAGTGTACTCGTGGCGCCTCTGCTTTTCATCGGGGAATGTTACATCTACTGCCGAGTTTTTTGCTTTCATACGTTTGGTACCAATCCCTCCAGGACTTTACATGTGTGTATTATCATGTAGCTCTCTCGCCTGCTTTCCAGGGAATACAGATCAAGGACCTTCAACCGTTCCCAGTAGTTTAGGTTCCTTATCGCACTTATGTGTGCCGTGAAAGTTCTTTGTACACTCTCCAGGTCTGCAATGTATCCAACCTTGAAGAGGGCTGTTAGTGTACAGCAGTATTCCAGCCTAGAGAGCACAAGCAATTTGAAGAGAATTATCATGGGCTTGGTATCCCTAGTTTTGAAGGTTCTCATTATCCATCCTATCATTTTCCTGGCAGATGAGGTAAATACATTGTTGTGGTCTTCGCAGGCAAGATCCTCTGACAATATCACTCTCAGAAATAAAGTGATTATTGTGATGTTGGCAGAGGTTTAGGGTGGTGGAAGATCCGCAGGGTGGTGTATGTTGTCAGTGGCCTTATACATCTCCAACAATATTGGAGGAGTTAGTTTCGTGTCCACCTTTTTATATTGCTTAATTACCTAACTTACTTGCTACACTGTTAATGCTACACGTTATCACTAGCTGGTGCTGTAGCCTTTATCGACTCATGCTGCTTTAGTATGGTGCATATCACAGAATCACTGAAGAAGGTATATTCTCCCCTTTCTCTCAGTCCTTTACCAAAGGGCTGACACTAGGAACTTTATTTGGGCCCATGGTGGCTTATTTCGCAGTCACACTCAATAGACAGCTACAAAAAACAATGGATTATAATGAAATGTTTGGATTAATGTACAGTGTTGCTCACTCACTGAGATACACAGCCAGACTGACTCATGCAACCGCTGGGCAGATGCCTCCAATACGGCTGATTTCCGATACACAAATAACCCACACATAAAAGAGAGAAGCTTACGACGACGTTTCGGTCCGACTTGGACCATTGACAAAGTCACAGTGTGACTTTGTCAATGGTCCAAGTCGGACCGAAACGTCGTCGTAAGCTTCTCTCTTTTATGTGCGGGTTATTTGTGTATCGTTCCAGTCACGGTATTGTGCCTTTTTTGTTATTTGCTGATTTCCGAGTTTCTGGCCAAAATCCAGGATAGAATTTCGGCCAGAAAACGACCGAAATCCGATCTGACTTATAACCCTAGTGACCGATATCCGAGGTTCCACTGTATATCAGAATAATTTGTCTTAAATTATAGTGTAAAGAAAAAAAGACTAAAGAAACATAGGTGTAAGTTGAAGTGCTGTACAACAAGCTATGATTCTCACCTCTACATGCATATTAAAGTTTTTTTTTTTTTTAAATTCTATGTATATATATAATGTAATGAAATTTTTTAATTAGATTTTTTATCAAGGCATACATTGGTTGTATTTCTTAATGTATAAGAATTACAAATATTCAAATATATGAAAATAAATCTTTTATTTTTGAGGCTAACTGTCTGCCTTCAAGAGAGAGCTGGACAGATACCTAAAGTCAGTGCCGGATAAGCCGGGCTGTGGCTCGTACGTCGGACTGCGTGCGGCCAGCAGTAACAGCCTAGTTGATCAGGCCCTGATCCATCGGGAGGCCTGGTCGTGGACCGGGCCGCGGGGGCGTTGATCCCCGGAATAACCTCCAGGTAACCTCCAGGTAGTACATTGTAGTGCATGGCACTAGATGTAACAGTTAACTTGATCAATGTTCAATAGTGCACTGGTATCCACGGGGAATATGTTCCAAGACCTACCGTGGATGACGGATACCGTGGATAGTAGCCAACCATATATGTAAGTCATTTTCCGTTTACATACTTACCTATGATGAAGTTTAATTGATAAATTATTCAATGTAAGATGAGAATTATCACTTTTTCTCTGATGAGAAACACTTGGCAACTTCTCTTAGGCTGCCACCATCACTACTTTTGTACTTTGAGACCATTATTAAGCAAAATTAAGGGTTATTTTTGGGGCAAAGTAAACCGTGGATAAGTGAAACTGCAGTGACCGAATCTGCGGATACAGGGGATCATGTAGTATCTGCACACCTCTGGCAAGACAGTGATGGAGAGAGTGATGGTCAAATTGTTTCTTCTTTTTTGGGTTACCAAGACTCGGTGGGAACTGGCCAATGTGCTAAAAATATAAAAGAACACCAGGATCAAGGTTTGAGCCTTCCACCCAGTCATCTGTTCATTCACAAATGTTTTATTGGAATTTCTTTCAGGCCTTTATAACCAGCGGTGGTAGACTAACTCCGAATTTTGAATACATTGCTGATCTTCGAGCCCAGAGAAGGTAAATAACTCCAGGGTAGTTGTTTTGTTGTTAATTCTAAGGATATTGTCATTCAGAAGAGCATTTAGCGTCGTGGAATTTTTACTTGTTCCACTCATAGTATTGTGACTAGTTCCAGCCATGGTATTATGATTTTCATCCTCTCCTCACTTAGCGACATACTCGTTTACTGACAACTTGAACTAACTACACTACTGTATAAATATTTAAAAATATACCAGAGATGTTATAAATGGTGCAAAGATAATATTAAAACAATATCAAAGATGGTCGACACTAACCCACTACCATTATAGTATGCTCCTCACTTAGCGACGAATTCGTTTACCAACATGGTCTTAAGAAGGGAACTCCGTCGTTAAGTGAGGCTTTATGTGTCAGTTGTTCCATCCTTGGTATTTATTAGTTAATTGTTCCAGCCTTGGTATTTATTTGTTAATTGTCCCAACCATGGTATTGTTACTTGTAAATACCAAGTATTTACCTGGCATGGATCTTAAGTAACTTCTGTTATCTTTCTTACAGAAAGTAAGTATGTGTGGAGAAGTGACCAAGGACTGACCTACTGGGGTTCATGTGAAGCGTTAGTGAGGACTGAGGCACAGCTTGCAGTACTAGCTGAGAAAAAACAGACAACGAGTGCGGTTCAAACTCAAGGCGAGTGAGACTTTAATCCCTCGCCGTGGGTTCAGATCCCACCCATTCTGAAGTTTGTTCATGTTATGATGTTGTGAGTCGGTACTGGCTGTGAGTGCTGCAGCTTTCTCTGTAGAGCTCTATCACCTGAAGCTTTACACAGAGTGTTGTCTCCAAGCTTGTTCTTTAAGCTGTGGTTCTGTCCTCACACTGGGTTATCATCGTTGTTAGGGAGCTCTAGTTATCATGAATAATCTTAGAGAGCTCTAGTTATCATGAGTAATCTTAGAGAGCTCTAGTTATCATGGGTAGTCTTAGAAAGCCCTAGTTATCAAGGGTAGTCTTAGAGAGCTCTAGTTATCATGAGTAGTCTTAGAGAGCTATAGTTATGATGGGTAGTCTCATAGAGCTCTAGTTATCATGGGTAGTCTTAGAAAGCCCTAGTTATCAAGGGTAGTCTTAGAGAGCTCTAGTTATCATGAGTAGTTTTAGAAAGCTCTAGTTATCATGGGTAGTCTTAGAGAGCTCTAGTTATCATGAGTAGTTTTAGAAAGCTCTAGTTATCATGCATAGTCTTAGAGAACTCTAGTTTTCATGGGTAGTCATAGAGAGCTCTAGTTATCATGGGTAGTCTTAGAAAGCCCTAGTTATCAAGGGTAGTCTTAGAGAGCTCTAGTTATCATGAGTAGTTTTAGAAAGCTCTAGTTATCATGCATAGTCTTAGAAAGCTCTAGTTATCACGGGTAGTCATAGAGAGCTCTAGTTATCATGTGTAGTCTTAGAGAGCTCTAGTTATCATGGGTAGTCTTAGAGAGCTCTAGTTATCATGGGTAGTCATAGAGAGCTCTAGTTATCATGGGTAGTCTTAGAGAGCTCTAGTTATCATGGGTAGTCTTAGAGAGCTCTAGTTATCATGGGTTGTCATAGAGAGCTCTACTTATCATGGGTAGTCTTAGAGAGCTCTAGTTATCATGGGTAGTCATAGAGAGCACTAGTTATCATGGGTAGTCTTAGAGAGCTCTAGTTATTATGGGTAGTCATAGAGAGCTCTAGTTATTATGGGTAGTCTTAGAGAGCTCTAGTTATCATGGGTAGTCTTAGAGAGCTCTAGTTATCATGGGTAGTCATAGAGAGCTCTAGTTATCATGGGTAGTCTTAGAGAGCTCTAGTTATTATGGGTAGTCATAGAGAGCTCTAGTTATTATGGGTAGTCTTAGAGAGCTCTAGTTATCATGGGTAGTCATAGAGAGCTCTAGTTATCATGGGTAGTCTTAGAGAGCTCTAGTTATCATGGGTAGTCATAGAGATCTCTAGTTATTATGGGTAGTCATAGAGAGCTCTAGTTATCATGGGTAGTCTTAGAGAGCTCTAGTTATCATGGGTAGTCTTAGAGAGCTCTAGTTATCATGGGTAGTCTTAGAGAGCTCTAGTTATCATGGGTAGTCTTAGAGAGCTCTAGTTATTATGGGTAGTCTTAGAGAGCTCTAGTTATCATGGGTAGTCTTAGAGAGCTCTAGTTATCATGGGTAGTCTTAGAGAGCTCTAGTTATCATGGGTAGTCATAGAGATCTCTAGTTATTATGGGTAGTCATAGAGAGCTCTAGTTATCATGGGTAGTCATAGAAGAGCTCTAGTTATCATGGGTAGTCATAGAGAGCTCTAGTTATCATGGGTAGTCATAGAAGAGCTCTAGTTATCATGGGTAGTCTTAGAGAGCTCTAGTTATCATGGGTAGTCTTAGAGAGCTCTAGTTATCATGGGTAGTCTTAGAGAGCTCTAGTTATCATGGGTAGTCTTAGAGAGCTCTAGTTATTATGGGTAGTCTTAGAGAGCTCTAGTTATCATGGGTAGTCTTAGAGAGCTCTAGTTATCATGGGTAGTCTTAGAGAGCTCTAGTTATCATGGGTAGTCATAGAGATCTCTAGTTATTATGGGTAGTCATAGAGAGCTCTAGTTATCATGGGTAGTCTTAGAGAGCTCTAGTTATTATGGGTAGTCATAGAGAGCTCTAGTTATCATGGGTAGTCATAGAAGAGCTCTAGTTATCATGGGTAGTCTTAGAGAGCTCTAGTTATCATGGGTAGTCTTAGAGAGCTCTAGTTATCATGGGTAGTCTTAGAGAGCTCTAGTTATCATGGGTAGTCTTAGAGAGCTCTAGTTATTATGGATAGTCTTAGAGAGCTCTAGTTATCATGGGTAGTCTTAGAGAGCTCTAGTTATCATGGGTAGTCTTAGAGAGCTCTAGTTATCATGGGTAGTCTTAGAGAGCTCTAGTTATTATGGGTAGTCTTAGAGAGCTCTAGTTATCATGGGTAGTCTTAGAGAGCTCTAGTTATCATGGGTAGTCTTAGAGAGCTCTAGTTATCATGGGTAGTCTTAGAGAGCTCTAGTTATTATGGGTAGTCTTAGAGAGCTCTAGTTATTATGGGTAGTCATAGAGAGCTCTAGTTATCATGGGTAGTCTTAGAGAGCTCTAGTTATCATGGGTAGTCTTAGAGAGCTCTAGTTATCATGGGTAGTCTTAGAGAGCTCTAGTTATCATGGGTAGTCTTAGAGAGCTCTAGTTATTATGGGTGGCCTGACAGAGCTGTAGTTATCATGGGTAGTAATAGAAAGTTCTTGTTAGGAAGTAGTCATAGTGAGCTCTACTTAGTGTGAGCTTTGGCAAGGGTAAGACAGTGTCTACCTTATTAACTTACTGAGTGTGTGTGTGTGTGTGTGTGTGTGTGTGTGTGTGTGTGTGTGTGTGTGTGTGTGTGTGTGTGTGTGTGTGTGTGTGTGTGTGTGTGTGTGTGTGTGTGTGTGTGTGTGTACTCACCTAGTTGTACTCACCTAGTTGTACTCACCTAGTTGATGTTGCAGGAGTCGAGTCCGAGCTCCTGGCCCCGCCTCTTCACTGGTCGCTACTAGGTCACTCTCCTTGAACCATGAGCTTTATCGTACCTCTGCTTAAAGCTATGTATGGATCCTGCCTCCACTACATCACTTCCCAAACTATTCCACTTCCTGACTACTCTGTGGCTGAAGAAATACTTCCTAACATCCCTGTGATTCATCTGTGTCTTCAACTTCCAACTGTGTCCCCTTGTTGCTACGTCCAATCTCTGGAACATCCTGTCTTTGTCCACCATGTCAATTCCTCTCAGTATTTTGTATGTCGTTATCATATCCCCCCTATCTCTCCTGTCCTCCAGTGACGTCAGGTTGATTTCCCTTAAACTCTCCTCGTAGGACATACCTCTTAGCTCTGGAACTAGTCTTGTGGCAAACCTTTGCACTTTCTCTAGTTTCTTTACATGCTTAACTAGGTGTGGGTTCCAAACTGGTGCCGCATACTCTAATATGGGCCTAACGTACACGGTGTACAGGGTCCTGAACGATTCCTTATTAAGATGTCGGAATGCTGTTCTGAGGTTTGCCAGGCGCCCATATGCTGCAGCAGTTATTTGGTTGATGTGCGCTTCAGTAGATGTGCCTGGTGTTATACTCACCCCAAGATCTTTTTCCTTGAGTGAGGTTTGTAGTCTCTGGCCCACTAGACTGTACTCCGTCTGCGGTCTTCTTTGCCCTTCCCAATCTTCATGACTTTGCACTTGGTGGGATTGAACTCCAGGAGGCAATTGCTGGACCAGGTCTGCAGCTTGTACAAATCCCTTTGTAGTTCTGTCTGGTCTTCGATCGAATGAATTCTTCTCATCAACTTCATGTCATCTGCAAACAGTGACACTTCGGAATCTATTCCTTCTGTCATGTCGTTCACAAATACCAGAAACAGCACTTGTCCTAGGACTGACCCCTGTGGGACCCCACTGGTCACAGGTGCCCACTCTGACACCTCGCCACGTACCATGACTCGCTGCTGTCTTCATGACAAGTATTCCCTGATCCATTGTAGTGCCTTCCATGTTATCCCTGCTTGGTCCTCCAGTTTTTGCACTAATCTCTTACGTAGTACTGTGTCAAACGCCTTCTTGCAGTCCAAGAAAATGCAATCCACCCACTCCTCTCTCTCTTGTCTTACTACTGTCACCATGTCATAGAACTCCAGTAGGTTTGTGACACAGGATTTCCCATCCCTGAAACCATGTTGGCTGCTGTTGATGAGATCATTTCTTTCTAGGTGTTCCACCACTCTTCTCCTGATAACCTTCTCCATGACTTTGCATACTATACATGTCAGTGACACTGGTCTGTAGTTTAGTGCTTCATGTCTGTCTCCTTTTTCAAAGATTGGGACAACATTTGCTATCTTCCATGCCTCGGGCAATCTCCCTGTTTCGATAGATGTATTGAATATTGTTGTTAGGGGTACACATAGCGCCTCTGCTCCCTCTCTCAAGACCCATGGAGAGATGTTATCTGGCCCCATTGCCCTTCAGGTATCTAGCTCACTCAGAAGCCTCTTCACTTCTTCCTCGGTTGTGTGTACTGTGTCCAGCACTTGGTGGTGTGCCCCACCTCTCCGTCTTTCTGGAGCCTCTTCTGTCTCCTTTGTGAACATTTCTTTGAATCTCTTGTTGAGTTCCTCACATACTTCATGCTCATTTCTTGTTGTCTCTCCTCCTTCCTTCCTTAGCCTGATTACCTGGTCCTTGACTGTTGTTTTCCTCCTGATGTGGCTGTATAACAGTTTCGGATCAGATTTAGCTTTCTCTGCTATGTCGTTTTCATATTGTCGTTGGGCCTCCCTTCTTATCTGTCCATATTCGTTTCTGGCTCTGCGACTGCTCTCCTTATTCTCCTGGGTCCTTTGCCTTCTATATTTCTTCCATTCCCTAGCACACTGGGTTTGTGCCTCCTTGCACCTTTGGGTGAACCATGGGCTCATTCTGGCTTTTTCATTGTTCCTGTTACCCTTGGGTAGAAACCTCTCCTCAGCCTCCTTGCACTTTGTTGCTACTTATTCGACCATGTCATTAACTGGCTTCCCTGCCAATTCTCTGTCCCACTGAACCCCATTCAGGAAGTTCCTCATTCCTGTGTAGTTCCCTTTCTTGTAGATTGGCTTCATTTGTCCTGGCCTTCCTACTTCCCCATCCACTTGTAGCTGGCCCCAAGGGGTCTTTCATATGTGATGTCCTCAATATCTGCACTACTCAAGGTGAATATTAAGTCCAGTCTTGCTGGTTCATCCTCTCATCTCTTTCTTGTAGTGTCCCTTACGTGTTGGTACATGACGTTTTCCAGTGCCACCTCCATCATCTTAGCCCTCCATGTATCTTGGCCCCCATGTGGCTCCAAGTTCTCCCAGTCGATCTCCTTGTGATTAAAGTCACCCATGATGAGGAGCTCTGCCCTGCATGCATGAGCTCTTCTGGCCACTGCAGCCAGTGTGTCAACCATAGCTCTATTGCTTTCGTCATACTCTTGCCCTGGCATCCTGATGTTCTGTGGTGGGTTATACATCACTGCAATTACCACCTTGGGGCCTCCAGAGTGAAGCGTTCCCACTATGTAATCACTTTCTTCTCCGCTGTCTCCTCTCTCCAGCTCATCAAAATTCCATCGGTTTTTGATCAGCAGTGGCACTCCTCCACCCCCACCCCCTGTTCCTTCTGTCTTTCCTCAGGATCTGGTATCCTGTTGGAAAGATGGCATCTGTTATCATACCTGTAAGCTTGGTTTCTGTGAGTGCTATGATGTCTGGTGATGCTTCTTCGACTCCATCGTGCCACTCCTCCCACTTATTTATTATTCCATCAGCGTTTGTGTACCATACCTTCAGTTTCCTTTCCAACATTGTGGTTTGAGGGGCCTGTGAGGGTGGGAGACCTGGTAGCATACTGTGGGATTCTATAGCTGGGTGTTGGGTGGAAGCTGTGGGTATGGATTGTAGAATGTGTTGTGATGGTGTGATAGGTTGTGGGGTTCTGAGGATAGTTGCGTGTGTGCTTGCTCTTGCTGCTCTGTTCTGCTCTGACTGACCTCTGCTGGTTCCATCCTTGTCTCCTTTCCTAGCTCCTTTCGCTTTTTTGTCCTCTCCCTTAGCTGCTGTCATTCTGTTTGTGTTCTGTCTCTGTCTAGGAACACCCTCTTGTACTCTTCCAAGTATTTCAACCGTGGTTTCTCTTGGAGGATCCTGTTCCTCACTGTTTCTGTCCTGAGAATCACCTTGATCGGTCGGTTTCTCCCTTTCAAGTACCCCCCTATTCTCTGAAAATTTACAATCTCGTCCATGTCTTCTCCCCCTGTTTCCATGATGATTTTCTCAATCTCCTTTCTTTTTTCCTCCCGTCTTACAGTTTGTGTCCTTTCCTCTCTCTCCTGAAACCAGTGGATAAACACTGATTTAGCCCTTTCCTCCTCCCATTGCCTCTCCCTCTGTGACTCTGGATCCTGTCTGTATGTGGTCATTTTCTCCCTGGATTTTTCCAGTGGCTCTTGGTAGCATGGTTATGCCTCAGCATTCGACCTATCACCCTCTCCATATGCACCCAGCTGCTATTCCCTTTCACTCCTTGGTCCTTCTTGGCAGACTGATATGACCTTAGCATAATTCATATCTCCTTCCTTCCTCTTGAGCCTCTCAGCTTCATATGCTGTGTCTTCTCTGGTCACTGCCCCTGTAACTTGCTTCATCCTGTTTACCTCATCTTCTAGGACCCTTATCCTGGCTACTGCACTTTCGACTTGTGCCTCCCAATTCTTTGTCTTCTTCTCCAACCTCTTTTCGAATTTCACATAGAGCTTTTTCTTCATTTTTTCAGAAAGTTCTCCTAATTTTCTCTCTCACTCTTCTTCCATCCTTTTCCACTGCTCCTACATCCACTCCTCCCTACCAGAACCATTCTCATCTGATCCCTGATTCCTGCGAGTCCCAACCATTTTTTTTTTTAGTGAAAGAGAGAGAGAGAGAGAGAGAGACGGGAAAGGTAGAAGGAGAGAGAGAGGGGGAGAGTGAGAAAGGAAAGGGGGAGAGAGTGAGAGAGAGGAGGAAAGAGAGAGAAGGGGAGGGTAGAAGGAGAGATGGGGAGAGTGAGAAGGGAAAAGAGGGAAGAGAGAGAGAGGGGGAGAGAGGGAGAGAGAGAGAGAGAGAGAGAGAGAGAGAGAGAGAGAGAGAGAGAGAGAGAGAGAGAGAGAGAGAGAGAGAGAGAGAGAGAGAAGATGGGAGAGAGGGAGTAAAGAGAGTTGAGAGAGATGGGGAGAGAGAGAGAGAGAGAGAGAGAGAGAGAGAGAGAGAGGGTGGGGCAAAGAGAGGAGAGAGAGAGGGGAGAGAGAGGGGGGAGAGAGATGGGAGATGGAAGAGAGAGGATAGGGGAGAGAGAGGGGAGGAGGGGAGGGAGAAGGGAGAAGGGAGATGGGAAAAGGGAGAGGGGAGAGATGCTAGAGGGGGAGAGATGTTAGAGAGGGGTAGGTGTTAGAGGAAAGAGATGTTAGAGGGGAGAGATGGGAAAGGGGAGAGATGGGAGAGGGGAGAGAGAGAGATAGGTAGAGAGAGATAGGAATATATAGAGAGAGATAGGTAGAGAGAGAGAGTTAGGTAAAGAGAGAGATAGGTAGA